>NC_044058.1:18186335-18248835 GCF_902167405.1 Gadus morhua
AGCGTTGTAGCCCATACTGGCAGCTGTGCATCACGATGGTGGCTACACACACAAAGAGCTTTCGGTACTTGAAAGGGGCTGTATTTTAAAATAATTTGTGATATTATATGAAGGCATGGAATAGGTCTTACTAATGCATATGTAAGAACGTATAGGATGCAAAACTTGTTAAAAAAAAATGTTTCAGTGAAGCCTACCTGAAAAGTTGGGATATTCCAAAGAAACAAACGCCATCTTGAGAATATGCTATTTAATCAGCGCAATTTTCGCAACAATTAAGAGATAAATAGATGCATCAATTTGTACCATAATTGAGGTAATTTTCTGCAACAAAAAGGGAACATCTTTTGTTCATTTTTTTTACACAGGATTTGATGAATAGGACAGCTGCTATTGCCGTTTTAGTTCTCTGAGGGGAAACAGCGGCCAGGTGAAGCATATGTCCAACACATGAGACGGGATTCAGAAGGTTCAACCATTCAGTTGGTTCCCTTTAATTGTGATGCATGACAGATGCAAGCGCAAATTAAATATTTTACTCAAAGAGATATCTTATATATTTAGAAAAATTAGTGCACAGATTGACACTCGATATGAAAGACATTGTTGGGCAAACTATGTTGAAACAAAGAGCGTGAATTCTTCTTAAACGCATTTTGTATAGGCCTAGTGTCTAAAAAAATTGGGACATAAAGGGAAAATGTATTTGCAGCATCATGTCACAAATGTACACATGTAATGCATGTCAGAAAAAATGGCTAGGAGAAGTAAAGTAGGCCTACACTCCATTAAAAAACATGCCAATTCATTCTGTATACACTTTGCCATGCGGTTCCTCGTTTTTGGCGCCCTCCTACCTCTATGTTCTGACCGACCGTTTGCATCCTTGCCTAGAATCCTACCGCCACCTAGTGGCGAATGTACTCCAGTCCAGTATGGCCAAAACAACGAAACTAAACTTTGTATATTCCAAAAATATGCGTCTAAACGACAGATGGGACAATTTATATGGCATTCATATACATTAATATTTATTTACTAACTGATCAGCCAAACTTCTAATCAGAACCAGTGGAGCTTAATGTAATTGATCAGTGCCCTCCCAAAACTTCTATACATTAATTTAAATTTTCCTGAAACTCGTTCTACTAAATAATCACAAGGAAAAGAACCGCATAACGATTAGTTACTGGTTGCCTCACGACATAGAGACATTGCAACTTGTCTTTCCTTTCTCGTTACGAAATGTAGGTTAATGGAATTGGCAATAATGCTTTGATGTGATCCAAGACCAGTATGCATGGAAATATATCACAAATAAAAATGTATGTAGTATTTACCACGATCAGATAGATTGCAAATCGGTAGATAGGCTACTGGTTACCTGTTGGATCGAATCTTAAAGATAGGTAGTATATTAAACATAATGAGCGGCTACTATTGATCAAGAATAACAAAACCTGTTAATGACTGGAACGGGTCGCTCCAAATCAGCGCTAGAGGGAGGAAGGATCTTTCGTTACATACGTTTAGCGGTGAGAGATGGAGAGAGAGGGTCGGGACTTTCGATAGATAAATGTGTCGGATATTGCTTTTCACATTTTCAATCAAGGGTTAGAATTAATACCTATTCTTCTTGTCATTGTAGTTTTTTGTAATGGTCATTTTATTCTCATCCGGGACTGTTTATTTACGTACGAAATAAGAGACGGGAAATATCGTTGCGGTAGACCGGGATAACGCCAAAATTCACGGTCCTCTCTCCATTGCTACCATGAAGGCTGAAGGCAAGCTCCCCCCGCCAGGCTTGGCACGTGACTGACACGCCCACCTCAACACATCCAGGAAGTACCAGTTCATCAGCGATAACACCACAGGATCAGAAGGGCGAGAACGAGAACCCCTGGATTAGACCGATTTGATGACCACTGTTATTTAACGTTTACCCTGCTCGATTGAATGACGAATATGAATCATTCACACAAAAATTGTGTCGCCATGTCGGTGTTCTTCACAGTAGTTTTGTTCGTTTTCATCGGCCAGACGGAATGCCAAACGGACGGTAACGTCACACCTCCAGCGAAGCGTAAGCACCAACTTTTATACTTGTACTAGTACTACTACACTAGTCATACTACTAATATTCACAATTCTAACACTACTACTTTATAAGCTTTGTTTTCCACATGCAGTCCTTGCATTTCTGTAGCACTTGTTGCAAGGCATACTGTCTTTAAAATGCGTCACACTGCGATCAGCCATCAAATCCAACTGGGGAAAGTAGAAGTAGTCATCATTTGGCACAAAGGTCAGCCTCAGTAAGTCTCTAAATTTCGTTTCATTTTCCCAGCTGTTCTGCATCCACAACATGCAACTCCTGTCTCCAGTCATCCAAGGTAAGGCCCAGAGGACCTTCTGGTTCATTACATTGTGTGGCTGTGTGTGGAGATCATAACGAAGATCACTATCAAAATCACTTTGGTTATTGACATGTTTTTGCTTTCTGCGTAGTGTTTATGGTGTTACACCAACGACACCTGTACGGATTACCCCGTGAGCCACCTGCTCCCTTCCTCAGCGGAATGCAAGCTGTCCGACGCGCGCTGGGGAGTCTGCTGGGGTGGGTGCTGCGTCTACTGGGACGCACACGCACAAGCACATGCACCAGTAAACATGTGTATCACCTCAAGAGTTTTTTTTTAACTGGGACATGTTGCAGTCAAATAGAGACAAATGTTCACTATGCATTTATCCATTTATGTTAGTTTCATCATGACATTATTTGGGGAGGAGCTTCCCAAACATCACTTCTTCGGGTTTGCTGAAATGTGTTTTTGTGTTAACACGAGAGAAACGTACTTTGCTCTCGTCTTCTTATTTAAAGCTTTTTCATGTGCTGGGACGCGCGCGCGCGCACACACACACCACACACACACACACACACACACACACACACACACACACACACACACACACACACACACACACACACACACACACGCGCACGCACACACACTTTTTTGTGTTAACATGAGAGTTATATATGGTATTTTCTCCTTTTGTGTTCTTACTTTAATCGAAGCATAGGTTTATAAGACTCGATTCCTGTCTCTAGGCACAAGTAATATCAAACAAAAGTTAAAGGTGTTTGTTTGGTGGATTGTCCAAAAATAACCCCAACTTTCCAACATGCAAATATGTGCTAGAGCAGTCTGGTGTCTTAAGTTTCGTTTAGTTTCATTTTCACAAATGCAATAGGTGTAGTTGCGCTACATTGACACTGGGTGGCAGCATTGCTTCATCGGTCAACTGCAACTTGCTTTTGTGGTTCGCCAGAGCTATTTTTGAGGCAACCCATAATTTTATTCTTCAGCATTTTTTTATATTTCATTAATAGGAGTTAATAAGAAGGTTTCGTTTTCTGCCTCATGTGTGAAACACAACCTGTCACATTATGCACTCAGTATGTTTTCTAGCAATTGTCAAAATATTTCCTTGACATTATTGGGTTCCAGATGACGAGGGCAGATGTTCACTATGCGTCTTTTTTGTTTTTTTCTGTCACAGTGAACTTTGAGGTCCTGATTATCACCATGGCAATGCTGGCAGGGAGCATCCTAATCGCCATTTCTGTATGCTGCTGTTGGTGCTGCTGCTGTAGGAGATGTCGTTCAGGGTAAGACTAAACAAAAGGTGACATAAACAGGCTGCTGCTGTTACCCAAAGGAAAACAATTGATGGTTAAATTGCCCTTTTATAGCGCTTTGAAGCAAACCGTAAAATGGAACCACCAGGGAAATGCTTATTAATACAAAGCATCAAAATACAGTATCCAGTGTACTGAAGTGTATCATCAAACTCCTTCTCTGGAGAAGAGATTGCTCAGACCCTAGACTAGCTTCAACACAAGATACAATTGTCATGTGTCTGGGGATTTGTGTGATGCTCTTATTATGCAGAAACCAAGGCGTCAGTCAGATGTCAAAAGTATATAAATAAATACGTGGGGGATTCACAAAGTCAATCAACTGCATTCTGGCTTGACACCCAAATGTCACTCTGGCAAGTATGATTATCCATTTGAAAAGGCCAAGAGCTTTTTTTGATAAAGCACAGCAATTCTTTTTTATGTGAACTTTTTCCTGACTTTATTTGAAGTGTAAAATATGTTTCATTTGTGGTCTGAAAGCCATACATCCACTTTCCTCTTAGGGCACGACTTAGATACATAAAGGAGTTTCTAAAGCCTATTCTAAACCTAGTTCCCAGTCAATTACAGGGATAACATTTTAGGCACCGATTCACTCATGCAGCTACATTGTGGAACGTTTCTGTTTTGCGCCGCTCACACATGGCATAGTAATGTTGAAAAAGATGGGCCAAGGGGCAGTTCAGGAGATGGAAGTAATCCGTCAGAATTCATCCAGTTTTGTTTGAAGATAAAGTTGCAGATTCAAACATGTCATCAGCAAAGTATTTAGATTGGTATGCCCGCTGCAGGTGAAAGCATCTTTCGTCAGATGGAAATTTCCGTTTATGTGCCTCTTCTAGCAATGTTACTGCTTTATTACAACACAGCCGTTCTGGCAGTGATTTGGAAATGTCACTAGTTCTGTGTGTGTGTGTGTGTGTGTGGTGTGTGGTGTGTGTGTTGTGTGTGTGTGTGTGTGTGTGTGTGTGTGTGTGTGTGTGTGTGTGTGGGGTGTGTGTGTGTGTGTGTGTGTGTTTCCAGGCCAGACCAAGATGAGGAACAGTTCACCAGGAGGAGAGAGGAGATCAGACAGCGTGCTGAAGAGCGGTGAGAGGAACCAGTCCAACATTAGCGTTATCTTTTCTGTTGCCTTTTGATTTAGAAGCCACATCTAACGATGTTACCACACTCAGCAGCCCGCAAACGGCCTAGCTATACTATACTATAGAAAGGACACTTTGTCCTTGTTTTGGGAATTCAAGGGCGCAACTGACTCGCAAATCGTACAAAAGTGCCCAATGTTCTTGAGGTCAGGTAACTGGCGCTTATGTCTGCGTCCACGCATTGGTCGTGAAAACGTTCACTTAGAGAGCGGTGTGTGTGGTTTCGCCATCCTAGGACGGCGAATTTCCTCTTCGTCTAAAGTTCTTCCGCCGCCTGACTGAATGTCGGAGCCTTGGGTTCTTCTCGTTTCGTCCGGGTTTTTTCCACAGTGTCTCCCAGCTCATCCTCTCAGCATAGCCTGCTGATAGGCTGTTAAATGTATGCGTTCATGCAGAAAGAAAGTTGGGCCGACTGCGGCTTATCATCACTCGCAGGGCTGCAGCGAAAGCTCAAGCCTCCCTTTGCTCGTGTACGAGCGAGGGACGGGGAACGTGTCCGGGGTTTATGTCTGCCTGAGCCAGACTTCACTTGGGCCCCTGTGCACGGCTGAGCCATCAGAGCCCCAGTGTTAGTATCAGTGCACTGACCTACATACACAGTGTCTTTCCTGCTAAACGGACACCCAGGCACGAGGAGCGGATCGTGGGATCAGTGTAGGCCGGGCCTGGGAGACATCTCTGGTGGAGAGGCAGCGCTGAGGAGCCAGGCAGCAGCCCAGGTCCAGCTGGACACCAAGTGTCTGGAGGGGAAATGACGACAGTCACCACACATGCAACCACACACACTCTAATCACGTCTCCTACCCCTCGACTGCTGCTGCACCAAATCTGCTGTTCCCCCTTCAATCTATCCTAGAGATAAATAGGTTTATTTTTCAGCTTTATATTCACCAAGGACGGTCTGACAGTTGTGAGATTTGGTAAAGATGGGGAGAGAGAGAGAGAGAGAGGGAGGGACTGAGTTCTGGGTGTTATGAAGATGGGGAACTTGACTTTCTTGACATGCTCAAATGTTGAGTCAACTTGAACTGTGATTGCCTTTTAAGCCACGTTTAGCATGTCGATTTTGCTCCCTCCGACCAGAAGCATACTTAATCTCTTCCAAATCCCTCATCCACTCTTCCTCTGTCCTCCCCACTTGTTGCCAATATCTGTGGCTATGTTTTAGGGGCTGGTGTGGAGGGGGGGGGGGGGGGGGGTTGTGAGGCTGGAGCTGGGTGCAGATGGCAGGTGGCCCCATCTCGTCTCTCTGTTGCCCTGATTGCTCACAGATCACAACCTGGCAACAAAGTCCCCGCCTGATTTACGCCTACCCTTTGTGTGAAGATGGAGTGGATTTAATGCCCCCTGGAAGTCAAAGGCACAGGGAAAACAGCTTGGCAGATCCTTTGTATTCCCCCAGAACAGGCACACTGCAGGGCTGACGTACGGGTGCTGTTACACTCACTGTGTGAAGCACGGCCACTTTCACTGTCAATTAGCCATGTACATTATGGGATGTAAACAATGACATGAAGTCGATTATCCGGGGACCTAAACACACGTAGCGGATTTTGCTTCTTGTGTGTGTTTTTTATCCCCATGATGTGTCAGCAGTTTTTAGGGTGTTGTATTTCTTTATTTTATTTTTAAAGTGGTAGCTCCAAAGCTTATACCATATGGGGACTATTTTTACATTTTTAACACGCTTCCTCTTGCTGTTTCTAGGACCGGGGAGAGAAAGAACCGGCATGAGGATATCAGGAGGAAGTATGGTATGTCTCCTCCAAACACACACACCACTCTTTGAACCTCAGTTTAGCATAAATGCACATTGTTCCTTATTTCGTCTTGCATACCAAATGCGTAGTTGTTGACTATTGTTGCTGTTTGGTAGCAGCAGAGAATTATTCAGCGTTGCCAGAAGCACAGAGAACAGAAGGGTACGCCAACTCCCATGTGAACGAATCTATTGGATGGCGATTCATCTTTGCTTTGTGTCAGGCTATATTACCTCCTAATGATGTCCTGCAGGTTTTCCCTTCTTGTTACCGGGCCGAGAACATTAAAAGCCATTGATTATTTTTTTCTTCCTTGAAGCAGTCAATATAATGTATTTTTCCTTGGTGTCATTTATGCGTCCAGTTTTCACCCCTTGTATGAGGAACAGTATTTAGATTGCTCTGGACATGTGTCTCTACACAGTAAACAGGACTGGGTTGTATACCTGAGGATGATGAAAGTCTCTGCAGGGTGTGTTACTGTGTTCAGTCTGTTCAGCCAGAGAAGCTTACCCCCCCCCCACCCCCTCTAGAGGTTGAAATTTGGTTCTTCCACCACATAGTCAGTATCCTGACACTGCATGTATCGAGTCCCTCAGCAAATAGCAAATTGCAGGCTAACTATAGAAGCCATCATCCCGATATTCATTCAAGCTGTCTACGACCTCTATAAACGACATTTAAAACTGTTCAAGCAAATCAGTTTAAATCTAGTTCATACGAGCATTGACGTCATATAAGTTATGTATTACCTTTTTAAGGTCAGCCATCGTAGAACCCCATGCCCTTTATCGGTTCATCCCTTCCGCGGCATTGTGCAGAAACAAACCAACCCGATCCGTAGACATCTTGGGAGGTCATGGCCTGTCATTCGTTCAAAAAGGTTTGAATGACATGGACATAATTCGAAATGCCCAGACACAGAACGGCACGGGGAGGAATCCTTCCGTGCTCCTGCACGGCAAGTTGTGCACGGGTGCACGTACGGGCACACACCCTGTCGTCCGGTAAGCGAAGGTGAGATGTGCTACTGGTTTTATGCGACGCTGACATTGTGTTCTGCTCGGAGGACGTGACAGAAGTGATGGATGGACCGTTCAGTCTGAGCATCCTCCAGGGGAAGGCCTCGCGGTTGCCACATGCACTACACGAGTGCATCGTTCTACGTCGCAACGCTTTACCATGTCCAAATATGTTGAGGTGGCCCGTGTCCTTCCTACCTATCTATGACTGAAGAAGAAAAAAGGGTGATATATTTTGATTATGTTTTTATTTTATTGTCACTATTAATCTGACTTCCATCTCCGTCATCCAGGTTTGATGGCCGATTCCAGCAGCAAGTACAGCAAGCTTGAGGAATGAGTAAATCAATAGGGTGGGAGAGTGGTACACACACACATACATAAATACATGTATGCACACACACCAGGAAATGTTTCTGACTACCCTCACTGACCTTAAGTTCTTAATTTTAGCTTAACCATGATTCAATTTGAATAGTTATACAAAGACGTAATTTAAAGTAAAATCCTACTTTTGAACGTATTGTATTGACCAGACATGGATTGTCATTGTAACATAATCTTAAAGATAAATGAAGAAGAAATACATTTTCTGTGTGCCTTGAAGTGAAGCAGTATTAGCACTGATTGTATTTTGTTTTTAAACATTCTTTGTCTCTTTTCTTCTATTAGCTGTTATGTTACAGCCTGTGTTCAGATCTGTTGTCAGTTTCGTGTGAAGCTGCAGATAACCATACTTTATTCAAATGTTCAGCGATTCAGGAAGTACTGAATGTTGGCCCTTCATGATTGGATTGAATTATTAAGTGAAACCAAATAGAAATTCTGGGTGATTATCAGATCTGGCAAACCCCAGACGTAGACTAGAACAACAGGGTAGATGTGAATACATCTTTGCAATTCAAACATATATTGTCAAATATTCTTATAAGTCTCCGTTTTGTTTTGCATATACAATAAAAGTGTATATTAAAACGACTGACGTAGTGGGATGTTGTCTGATTGTTCTGGAAGCCTAAGCAGTCGGCTGTCTGTGTGCTGTACTCTGGCAGAGGGGAATCATCTTCTGCTTCTGCGTCATCAGGCTAGACTCTTTGATGTTACCTTAGAGACCCGCCGCAAGAAGCTCTAGACATGTCATCAGGGTCTAACAGCCTCGTGATCGGTCCTCCTGCTCTGCGGTGATTACAGTAACGTCAGTGATCAAATCTGATCACCAATAACCACTTCACACCATGTAGAAGACTCTGGATGCCCTTTAGGTTTAGCTTATTAATGTTTAAGGTAAAGGATTGATCAGTAAGCCACTACAGAGAAACGTAAGAGCTTGTTACAGACGCACATGTTGAGTTGAGTCGAGTGATGGAGGAAATCAAACAGAAGACAATATAACCATAGAATAACAATAATATGACAAATATAAACCAATAGTTAAAGATAAAGTGTAAAAAACTGAGGGCAAATTAGCATTCATGTCCATCAGGTACAGTGCCACACAGTACTTTGAGTGGACTGGTGGCTCCAGGTGGTGAATCTGTGTAAATGAGTGATGAGTCATTAACTCATCCACTACACTGAAGTCCAATTAAACGTAATGAGGCTGCACCCAATAACTAAACAATTTAACCTTTCAGTAGTAGTATGACATATGGTAAAAACCACAATCAAAGGTATCATTGTTTTAGTAAACCTGCATCAAACAGTTGGTGTTGGCTATCAACCTACAAAATTAATTTTATAGTGTTGGATTAAAAAAGGGTCGTGGGGCAATTAAATTAGTTGATGGTTGATAACAATTGGCGCAGGAAAAGTGAGCGAATAGACCCAGATTCTGTAGGTCAATATCTATTTCAGTGAATTTACCAGTGGCAATTAGTTTGTTAATACTTGTCTTATACCACACATCTGCTGATGTGATGTGATCGGAGATTTGATTTAAACAGTTCTGATTAAAACTCCTTCTTAGGCTTTATCTTTAAAGAACTTGAACGTAAGGATGATATCGAAGGTTTTAATGTCAGTCAAGAAGGACGTTGGAGAGTTCAGCATTAGCAGACGGGGGTCACCGCCATCGATCTGTCTGCGCTGCAAGCTGCGCTCACATTAAAAACATTCCCTTCAGGCTGAGGGGCGGGCTCTTGGTTTGACCGACTTCGTTGATAGCGAATTAAACATCCCGTCCTCTTCTCCTCGACCAACAGGGAGATTCAAGGGCGGGTTGGGGTGTTTTTTTTTCTCTCTCTCACTGAAACCAGAGAGAGAATCCCAAAAATTGACATCCAGATTGCGGTGGAGCAGGGACTGAGTGGGACAAAACCCCGAAGAAAAACATTTACAGTTTTCGGTGCAGAAAACTAAGACGATCCGATTTTTAATGACGACAGCCTCTGTTATAGGCTCTCTACCACTCTGCTTGGTGCATCGTCCGTTTAATGGAATAGAATGTAGTTGAGATTCTAAACATATAGGGGGCATTCTTAAAAGCCGTTTTTGCATTCAAACCAATCCCCACGGATAGGAGCCTGGTCTGTGCGTCGTGTGTTTAGGGGTTTGGAAGACAACAACGTCGAAGCCCACAGTTTGAACCACTTCACCTTATATTCAGTGTTCGAGGAGCCGCTGCAGACGAGTCATCCAAATGTGCGATTCTGATGCCAGCTTCTAAGCCTGCAGAAAAAATCGGCAAAATGAAAAAGTTGAGAAGAACTTTATCCGAGAGTTTCAGAAGCATTGGTAAGAACTGTCTTTATTTTTGCTTGAATTGCATGACTAAAATCTGTCTAAAAGATAACCTTGTTGCTGCGAGACACGTGAAGTCACAAAGCCACCGCCAATAGTGGTGGACTAGAATGAAAGTCATCTGAAAGAGCATGCCACATGCATATGCTGTTTATATATAGATTAAAGTTATGTATATAAATCGATATAGATCTCCATCTATAGATCTATCTATCTATATATCAATCTAGATCTCCTCCATCTAGCTATCTATCTAGATCTCCACCTATATCTATCTCTGCTCGGTAGGCCTACATATTTCTATCGAACGATATAGGTCTGTATCTTCATTTCGTGTCGAGAGTATCCTATTTTTCTAAAATCAAATGCTAACAGAGGCAGCCTGTGTGGGATAAGATGAGAATTGCATTCAATTCAAATCTACAGTCCTGTCGATCCTGCGGTTGAAGAAAGATTGGCATTGACTTTTTCTCCCAGCAGCGCGGATTGGTCCTCTTTCCTCCCCTCTAAACCAACACAGCGCCTCTACTTTCACTCATCGATTGACCAGCATAGAGATTCTTTGTCCTTTTCGTCTAAAAACATATATATTAAGATAGTCTATAGGCCTAGTTTCCCACTAGATTTTTAATCAAAGCCACACAATCAAAAGAAAAAATAATGACTTGCAGGCACAAGGTTAATGACATTTCTATTTTAACAATATAATATAGGCTATCATTAAAATTAGCCTATGCCAACTTCAATTGAGTCTTTTGTAAAATGTGCCATCAATCAACAATCATCAATCAATCAACATATCTCATTAATGTAATTGTCACTTCCTACTTTAAAAAACATCAGAAAAACTCTAAAATAGCCTGTTACCTAAGCCTTCTGCATCGTGGTGACCATCCTGGTTTTGGTAAGTGAAATACACTGTATTGTGCAGTGTGGCCGTCTTTTTTAAACGGCAGTGATCTGGTCATATGGCCACGGTGGGGAATAATTGTGACTGTAAAAGCCTCTGGAGGAATTTGCAATTTTATGGCCCAGCGAGTAGCCGGAGTCTGACTCCAAAACACTTACTGTGACATGAAAAAGTCATTTAACCCCCCCTCCACCAACCCAACCCTCCAAAAAAAACACCATCACCACCATCACCACCACCACCCATCACACCAGCTCCTCCCCCCTCAAGCCTCCTCCGGAGCCATCTGGGGTCCCCTTCGTTTGTGTCGGAGACACGGCCCATTAAAACCAGGTTGAAATTATTAACTTTAAAACAGTGGCTTTGGACAGGGAGGGGGCTGGCTGTATGCATTGTGTTTGTTATTGACCAAACCTTGTGGATGGGGGGTAGCTGTCATGCGTCAGCGACTGTCAAGGTGGCGGCATCTCCCGGACAGAGTGGTTAACCTTCAGTTATTGTTAAACCAGATGGATATTGCTCTCACAAAGCAATCACAGGACCCCCCAGGAATTTTATGTGATCAAGGGGGTAAAGCTGCTCCGCTTAGAACCACATCGCTGCTATCGCTCTCCTGGTGCTCGTCTGGCTAACAAAGCCCATCACGAAAGGTCACCGATATGGCCGCCATGTCTAATACTTCCTCAGTGTTTGCTGTCCAAAAATCGTGGCAAATCTCAGTCTAACAGTTACAAATTCGGAGCCATCACCGGTCTTCTCCTGCGTCTCCTAAGCACACAGAATGTACCCCCGAACCAACCCCCTCCCCCCCCATGGCTCTAGGATGTTGCTCGTTCCTCAGAAGTTCCGTGTTTGGCAGGATGTCTCTTACTTTCTCTCTTCTCTTTCTTCCCCCTGCAGCGTTCAAGAAAGAGGACAGCGGCTTTGACGAAGTAAGTTGGAAAAGTCCAAAGCGTTTTGTTTTAAGCTGTTGTTGAACCCCCCACATCCACCCACCCCCCCACACCCGTCTCTCTCTGTCCTCGTCCATCGACTGAACCAATGGTATCGTGCGCAACAATTTGCGTGTAATCTATGTAATTAGTCAGCATGAGCTTTTAGGCAGCTGTTACGGGGATTGTCCCTGTTGTGGGGGATTTTTGCCTTTTGTGTGTGCAAACCCTGCTCTCTGTGGTGCGCATGGAATGTATTCATGTGAAGAGCATCATTTCTCCCTCTCATCTCGGATGTCCCTCCAGGGCTCTGCTGCTGCTTTATGGGATCTGGTCTGCTGGTTCAGTGGGAGCCCCGGCTGTAAAACATACAAAAACGCAGTAGAATATAGGAGAGCATTGAGGATGGTCTGCCGTCGGTTAATTGCTTCTCGTCTCTTTCTATATAGTAAATGGTATCTTTACTCTGGTGTTTGTCCCCCTCTTTCAGCCATGCAAACACACACGCTCTCTCTCTCTATCTATCAACATACCTTTCTATCGCTCTCACGCCTACTATCTGCTGTATTTTCCTCATCTTGATTTGCCCGTGTATAGGCTTTGACTAGATGAGCTACTCAATAGGGCCGAGTGAGTACTGGTAGGTTAAATTTAATGTGTTGGCTGGGAATTTATGCTTGGTCAACCATTTGAGTTTAAGTAACATTGATTTTTCTTCCCTCCCCATTTACACCCAGACTGGATAGACTTGTCTTGGATAGAGACGTGCATCTCTATCCAAGGCATGGTCAGCTTCTTTCAGTCTCTAGACTCCTATGCGGTTCCATAAAAGAGCACTGCACACGATTCATGGCCTGTTGATTCTAGGCCTGTTAAGCCAACTAGTCTTAAACAGAGCCCAATTTTTTGAAAAAGATATTTGAAAGATGCACCAACCAAAGCTATAACAAAGGTATTCAAGTGCCCATTATGTGTGCTGTCTCAAAATGCAAAACATACTGTAGAGCGGTACATCTTCGCTAGTTGAATGTTGCTATTAGTGGTAATGCTCCTGGCTGCCCTCCGTCTCAACACACCTGTTCCTTTAGGGACCAAGTTCTGTCCAAATTATGCAAAACTCACTTCACTTGCACTTAACTTCTAGTTCTGACCCTTCCTCATTATTCCATGTATTTATTTGAATCCGCGTACACGATGATACTGAATGGGAGCGTTGTATCACATCCAATTCAACAACAAAAAGGGGCAACCGATTCTTATTCATTTGATTCTACGCTCAAAGTCTCTCTCGTCTTCTTCTGGGGTACGGCGAGGGTTAGGGTTATTCTGTTTTCCCTCTCCGCCTCTCGCTGTGCAGCCTCAGCCCTCTGCGGAGTCTGTGGTCGGAGCGCTCAGCGCGTTCAACATCACACTATTAGATGTTTTATGGTTTTTCCAGAAGATCCTTGCATGGGAGTCATTGTCCGCTTGCTCGCTAGCAGCCGCTCAGTGTAAATATCGTGAATGCCGATGCGTCTTTATCGGGACTCTTTGACGGCTCTCTTGTGATTTGTGAGACGGGGAGATGGTCGTCCCCCTCCTTCTTTTTTGGTTCTTGATGTTGTTCTGGAACGAGGAATGCACGATAAAAACCTCATGAAGTAGAGCTCTCGCAAGAAATGAGTGCCACGGGAATTAGCCTTGGCTATTGGCTATAAATGGGCTCTGCTGCCGAGGAAGAATGTAAAGAATTTAGTGTAGGAAAAAATCTGTTTCCTGCAGGGATGAAGAGGGAATTAGATTTCACTGGCCTGCAGCTATACCATGAACATGAACGATGAAGATTCGCTCATGTGTGTGTGGGTGGGTAGGTGGGTGAGTGTGAGACAAACGTAAAGTTTTTGTCATAATATAAACAAGAAATGTAGTTAGAATCTAGAGAGTCTCTGAGACATGGATTGCCTGTTTCAATCTAAACATTTTAATTTATCTAAATTAAATCTTTTGAATTGAATTTGGTCTGTTTCAACAATACACATGCTCATTTGTTAGTGTCCTACAATAAGGACTATCTAATTGTTTCACAAGCATCGTAAATCCGTTAAGTGACTGGAGATATCAATGCTCTTGGATGAATTAGGCAAAATTGGTTTAATTAAATAATTTGATATCAGACATTTTTAATAGGTCTAGCAGGGGAATCAAATCGGCCTTACAGACTTTATTGTAGCTGGAAGGCATACTGCGTACTGCGTAGGCCTACTGCTCCACACTGTGACGTTTCACATGTTTTCTTCGGACACAGAAACCACATTCCTAACTATGAGGGCTCCGGTTGTTGAGTTGCTATTGCACAATTGTTGGAGAAAATGAGAACTGCGCAAGTCATACTCAAAACCACAACAACAAAAGTGGTCGGGCAGACTTCCCTTGCATCACAGTGCTTATTTGATGTGGCATTGCTTCGAAAAGCTTTCCCAAAAACCCTCCCACTGTGATATAGAAGGTTGTTAATACCAAAATAAAATAAATCCTCTTTCGGACTGTCCTATCTTTCACCCCTTTTCTGTCACTCCAAAGTATCCCATCGGTCCATTACCCCTGTTCTCCGCCCCTCTCTTCTCTCCCTCTTTCCTCTCTCCTTCTGCCCTCTCTCCCTTTCGTCTCCTCCTGTCCTCTCCTTCTCTTCTCTCTCCCTCTGTCCTCTCTCTTTATCGTCTCTTGTCTTCTTCTGTTCTCTTCCTTTTCTCTCTCTCTCTCTCTCTCTCTCTCTCTCTCTCTCTCTCTCTCTCTCTCTCTCCTCCTCTCTCTCTCTCTCTCTCTCTCTCTCTCTCTCTCTCCTCTCTCTCTCTCTCTCTCTCTCTCTCTCTCTCTCTCTCTCTCTGTGTGTGTGTCCTCTCCTTTTCTCCCTTCCCACTGTCCTCTCTCCCTCTATATTTTCCCCTCTCTCTCTGTCCTCTCCTTCTCACCCTTCCCTCTGTCCTCTCTCTCTATTTCTCCCCCTCTATCCCACTATCCTCTTTCCCTCTATCTTCTCCCCTCTCTCTCTGTCCTCTCCTTCTATCCCTTCCCTCGCTCCTCTCTCTCTACTTCACTCTGTCCTCTCCTTTCCCCTCTCTCGCTATGTCCTCTCCTTCCTCCCTCCTCCTCTGTCTTCTCCTTCCTGTCTTCTCCTTCTTCCCTCTTCCCTTTGTCCTCTCTCTTTACTTCCCTCTGTCTTCTCCTCCCTCGCTCTCCCTCTATCCTCTCTCTCTATTGTCTCCTCTCCTACCCATCTCTCCCTCTGTCCTCTCCCTCTATCTTCCCCTCTCTTCCACGGTCCTTTCCCTCTATCGTCCTCTGTACAGCCCTGTGCACTTCCTCTTCTTTCATCATTTAGCTGTTCCTCTTTTTTTCTCCCTCGCTCCGTCTCTGTCTGCTTTCACTTTCTCTGGTGCCGACTTCCCCTCGCACATCCATCACTCTCGCTCTCTGCCTCACACACTCGGACGCACACAAACGCACAAGACACTCACGCACATAGTCCCATAAACATGCAACGGCATTCGCACGTGCAAAGAGACACACACACACACACACACACACACACACACACACACACACACACACACACACACACACACACACACACACACACACACACACACACAGACACACACACACACAGACACACACACAGACACACAGACAGACCTTCACCTTGGTTATCCGGGTCTCCTGCTGCCATTCTTCCCTGTTTCATCTTGTCTCACTCTCTAGAGGCTCTGCTGTTGCTTCTGTCTGTCCGTCTGCACCCTCTCCCTATGTTATCACACGAGTGGACTTTGTCAGGGTTTATCAGCCCCATAGCTATTGGTTAGCAGGGGCCTACATTTTCATATTCATACACACTATGATTATTATATATTCATATGACAAGGGAGGAGTACGTGTCTCGCTGGGAGATGGTTCTACAGTCTAGCTATGTCTTTGTCAAATTACTGTCAGCATTGTTGTTGTTTGTTTACAGAAATCCATTTGAACATTTCTTTTTCATAAATTATTTAGCAGCGTTCTCTCTCTCTCTCCGTCTTCTTCTCTCTCTCTCTCTCTCTCTCTCTCTCTCTCTCTCTCTCTCTCTCTCTCTCTCTCTCTCTCTCTCTCTCTCTCTCTCTCTCTCTCTCTCTCTCTCTCTCTCTCTCTCTCTCTTCTCTCTCTCTCTCCCCTGCCTTTGTCTTTGTCACATTGGAACTTCATTATCTATTCTCAGCAGAATAGGACTCTGCTGTCTCGTATTACTTTTCATGCACGGATAATAAAAAAAAACAAATGCAATGAACGTCTACTTCCATCACCTTGTGTCAGTGTGAAAGCTAACCATACGTGCCGCGCAAGGCACATACACATTGTGTCAGCAAAAGTAAAACACCATCATTGTGTGTGTCAAAACACACACACCCACGGTTTTAAGCCTTGATGCTTTATCACAGGACGCACCACCCAACCATAAACTCTGCTGTTGCACCTTAACTGCACATGACAAGCAACACAGAGGATGAATCGAGAAATGAAGATGAGGGGATGTTGTCGATATACGTGCACCTAGGGTAGTCTTGCGATACCAGCGACTGACATTTTTAATAAGTCTTAGTGTCAACGTCTCTGTCATGCCAGTGACTCTAATGGATTTTAATTTACCATCAACATTTGACAAGCAGCAACCCACTTCCTTTTCGTACCTCCATACACTGCTTACGTTGTTTACCGCATGGGGGAATTCAATGTTCCACTGTCTCCTTCTCACTCGCTCGCCCGGTTTCCCTGTGTTTGTGCGTGTGTGTGTGTGTGTGTGTGTGTGTGTGTATGTGTGTGTGTGTGCGTGTGTGTTTCTGTGTGCGTGTGCAAGGGATAGTGTTGCCCACAAATGTTTAAGTGTACTAAGGCAATTATGTGTAGTGCCTGTTTCCTCCATCTTATAACCAGCTGTTTTCCAGCCTCTCCTCTCCACTCTGCAAGGTCAAAGCATGGCTCGCTGGAAGTGTGTGTCTGTGTGTGTGTGTGTGTGGTATTAGGGGACTCCCATCGGGGACATTTGTATGCAAGGAAGGTAAAACACTAACAGTATTGATTTGTTTCGTTTGAAGTTCAATTTCGAAAGCTTATTTGGCAGTAAAAATAAATAAAGGTAATGTTCCCAGTCGACAGAGAGCGCTGATAATGTTCCTAGTAATATAACAAAGGAAGGTTACTGATTGCTAGTCTGGCTGTTTAGAACTTGACAACGTTACTGGTTTTAGTGCAGCTCGGGGACATTGATGTCATCCCCTGACAGAAAATCAATAACCGCTGTCCCCTTGAGGGGGCGAGAGAGAGCGGACTAGGCAAAAATAAATAAAGGTAAAGGAACAAATGCATAAGGACCCATCAGACCGCAAACCTCACACATCAGCATCGGTAGAGTGTTTGGTTTTAAGAGGGAGACGTCGAGTGATCGCATCGCCGCACATCTGTTGTTGGTGTGTGTTTGTTAAGACCTTCCACCCATTACAATAACCATAAAGTGCCAGTTCCAGACATCCTACGACCGAATCGATACGCGACACATATCGTCCCGGTCCCCGGTGCCTGATCCTCAGCCTGGCCTGGCTTATCATCTCTCCTCCACTGCCTTCTCGGTTTGACCACAAGAGACAGGGGATGGCTTAAAGGGTCCCTGAAATCTTGATTACATTGTTGTCTTTTTAATTCACAATAAGAGCGCAGAAAGGTTTACAATGTGACTTTGACAAGCTTTTAAACGTCTCTTTGATTAACTCGCTTTTATCGTGGTTTAATTAATTCCCAGGGACCGATTGCTGTCATGGCCTTTAGCGATACAGTTTTGAGTTGCTGCTATTGGGTCCACAGCTTATTGTGACATGATATTTCATCATGGACTTGTGTGCCCTGCAATGCCTTATACGTGGCATTCAGCCATTGGCATTATGTAACTAACTCTTCTATTCCAGCAGAGGAATCAGAATTGGTAAAATATAGTACAATTTATGCCTATGCTTTTTCTTTTTGTTGTACTGTGACTCAAACTGTGAAAGGCCTGGTGGCTCATTCCTTTCTACTTCCTCCCGTCTTAACGTTACAATCCTGAGGAAATGCCTTTCCCTGAGGTTGCCCTCTCCTCTCAGTCACTTAGTGAATGAACTCATGCTCTGAAGTCACCCGGGTTTAATCAAAGCCAAGATTTCACACGCCCCGCCACAACGCTGCTTATAATGTTATTTCTTTGAAAGCTGCTTTGCCATTCTGTCGCATGCGGAAAATTACATATTTAAAAGCCGAGGCGGCAGAAACAAGTGTAGAACGAGAAGGGCTCTGTCTCCTGGGTAGGATAGAGGAAGCCTCGTGAGAGGAGCGTGTCCATCCATTCTTGAGATGAGGCTGAAGCCTTCCATCCAGGCAGAATCTACTCCCTGGCCGGCTGCATTTTATTACGACTCCAGGGTGCACAACAGTGTGGCTGTCTAATCCATACTAGCGATCCAATCAGGGGCGTGTAACATACCGCACATTTGATCATCCGTTGTGCGGGCGTAACCGCTCGCACCGCTAAGTTATTGCAGAATATTGAATACATAACAGTGTGACTGTGAACCCATCAACGGTGCATTTTAATTCTCGGTACAGGCAATGCAATCTGTTTATTGCTTTTTGTTCATTTCAACCTGAGTGGAAAAAACAATTGACTTTGCCTTCATTTGAAATAAAAGAAATTGGAATGATTTTTTTTTTTTTTTTCAGAGTCTTTAGATAATAGTACACTGGCAAAACTAAAGGACTGTGAAACCCCCAGCCCTGGCGGTGTGGGTACCAGACCTTGATTGATTATACCATAGTTACTTTACAGTATAATGTATCACCCTGCTGCCTCCTGAGGGAGAAACTTTTACTTCTTCCCGTGTTTTGCATCAAGCGACTACCAGTGTATCGTATATCTGAAAGAGTTTTGCTCTAGGTGTTCAGGATCAATGCAATCTATACCTACTCTACATCTGCGGGTGTCTCTTCTCCGCTCCCATGATGCACCCCGGCACGATGCAACACAAGCCCAGCCTCCTCTCTGCAGAAAGGTTGTTTTTGTTCTCCTCGTGTCTGGGAGGCATGTACCTCTTAATTGTCTGCCCAATTCCAAGCATAATTTACTAGGCTGGCTGAGTCAGCAGGCTGTGCCAGAGCATCCTCCCATAGCGTATGAAGCAGCCAGCCAGCCAGCCAGTCAGCAAGCAGCCAAAAACCATGCAGGCAGGCAGGCAGGCTCAAGGGGCTGGTTTAGACCACTGGTTCCCATGGTGTCTGTCCTCATACAGAGCCGCCCCTCCCCCAGCCCGACTCTGGCTCTGTCGCTGTCTGCCTGTACAATCACTTCAACATGTCCAGTCTTCCTTCCTCTCTTTGCACTCAGCTGGGCAGGGAATTTTGTGTGTGTCTTTGCCAGAGATGGAGCCAGAGATGGAGAACAGGAGTGATTTGTAACACAAATTGGAGTTCTGCATGACTCTGGTTCTGTCTTAGCATATAGGGCTCACTAACTGTCGCCTCTCTGAATGTTATGCCTGTTGTGCTCAGCCTGCGCACCCGCTGTCACTCTGCGCCTAAGCCTGCCTGCCTGGGTGACTGGCTGACTGACTGACTGACTGTCACAGCTCAAACTCTCGCCACCAGCAGTGTTTATGCTGTGTCTGTCATTCTGATCTGTGACAACTGGCTAATCTGAGAGAGAGCGAGAGAGAGAGAGAGAGAGAATATGAGCGTGTGTGCATGAGCACGTGCGCACCACCAATTGCGATCCCTTCCCCGTCGTTGTGGTGCGACCTCACTAAATGAAGAGTCGGCATGCATGCGAGCGGCTCATCTCGCCCCGGCTTATTCAATCTGCGCAGGATGGCTCCAAATCGAAGTCGGCTGCTTACTGCTATGTATTTTTAGCTTGTTATGATTTGCCCTTCTCCCCGCGCATCGGAGGATTATTGTTATCTGTGGAAATTAGCAGGCCGGCCTCGGCCATCAGTCACGCAAGGGCTCAGTTTCCCTGCCGCCCCCGGGAGGTAATTCTGGGAGTCGCGGTGTAGAATGTGTCCGGCGATGAGCCCTCACGGTCAGCATGAGGCCCTGACAATCAGCCCCGGGGTCAGACAGATCGTCTGCTCCTAAACGCGCCGCGGCCTCATCTAGTCTTTAATTAACCCGCCGCTAATAGGCCACCAGGGGAGGCGTAATGGATTCGATATTGCTGAGGTATTAAAATGCAAATGTGGATGAAGAGCTTTTCTGGCTTTCTCTGCGGCGAAGTGCCTCGGCGATGATGTCGTCGCAAGGCACGTCGCATCAATCACACTGAAGGCTTCAGAGCCGCACCATATGCTCCGTTTTTTTATTATTTATCTCTTTTTTATTATTTATCTCTCTGGGGTAAGGCTATGAATTGGTTGCCAGTCATGCAGGTGAGAGTCATCCGGGGTAGGAGGGGCTGCCATAAAAGGTGGCACGAGACATGAGCAAAACTAAACACAATGTCGGATTTCTTTTCAAATCAGCAGATGTGGATTCGACAGGTGATCCGGAGACGTATAAATCATCCATGCTAGGAAATTAAAATCAATTTCCCTACCGAACGCGACGGTCTTGTGTGTATCGTCTCGGTGGTCGTCTCTGAATAACTCGACTACATTCAGGAGATTTTCAAATGTCAGAGTAAATGTTCGCCTTTTAATAAATGGCTTGACGAAAGACGGACTAAGAGCAGGGGAGGACAAAAAAAACCATCCTTGCTGACCTTTTGGGTTTCAGTAATATTACCCCATGTAGCAGAGGGAGACCAAACACAGATTTAGAGGAATGTGCCTGCGTGCAGTACTGTGTTTTTTCGCTCAAGCCCCAAGACCTTTGATTTATTTTACAAGTCCCTTGATAGAGAGAGAGAGAGAGAGAGAGAGAGAGAGAGAGAGAGAGAGAGAGAGAGAGAGAGAGAGAGAGAGAGAGAGAGAGAGAGAGAGAGAGAGAGATAGAGAGAGAGAGAGAGAGAGAGAGAGAGAGAGAGAGAGAGAGAGAATATCAGTACAATACAATATGGCAGCTGACAGTGAAAAGTTAGCAACCAACCAAGCGGTAAGACATACCCGTATTGAACAAATTGTGAGTGACTAGCTGTTTCTTCCATCTGGTCGTCGACGGTTTCATTCAACTAAGGCAACTAAGCGATGCTTACAAGCACATCTCCTCAATTAGGCCACAGTTGGAGATGGGAAGCAACAAGTGTAAATGTGTATGCCACGTACCAGTGCACACTGGCGTGCTTCACTAGAGATACCGCCTGCTAAATGCCAAATACAGAATACATAATAAGCAATGCTCGGATGTGTCAGACATCGGATGTAATGCGGTGTTAAATAGACGTAATGGCCTCACAGTTCTCACATATGAACACGGTTGAGGTTGTGCAGTGGGAGGTTGGCCCCCTCTGAGTATTAAGTCGTAGAACGGCGACGGCGTGGAAAGCACATCTTTGGCTAAGAAGCGGGATTGGCAACAAAGACTTTCTTTTATCCTCGGCAGCTGCTTGGCCAACCTCTCCTTATCTCCGTTGCGATAAGGTCTTTTGTCACTCCGCGGTTTACGGCTGCCAAAGTGGCCCGGGCTCAACACTCTCTCAAAATGGAGGGTGCTCTTTTAGCGCTGCAGTGTTTCGCATGAATAAACAACTAACTAGGGGACCCCTCTCTTGGCTGACTGATGTGAATCATGTTTTATTTCCTATGCAGCTTAAATTGGCAGAGTTAAAAGATAAAAACAGGGGAATTTGATACTTAAGTCTGTGCCGAGGCTGTGGCTGACGTCAGCAGGCATGGAATCCAGTGCAGGAGAGAGAATGGGGGAACAGAACTGGGGCTGTGCACATGGCTGCTAAAACAACAAATGTTCCACTGTGAATCAATCTACACCCATCTGCTCGGCCCGTATTCTAGTCTTGCGCTTACTGCCCTGCCCTGTTCATGATACGTTAGTCAAGCTGTTGTTGCATTCTATAGGGACGGGGTTATTTTCAGACTTGATATGAAGGGTAGGTTCCAAGTTCATCTCACAGAAGATTTCATATCCTCCCAAAATGACTTAAAGCAACAACGTTTTTTGGGTAAACAAAGGTTCAAACCAAAGTCCTTCCTTTTGGAAAACTGTGGGAAAAACCTTTGAGTACCCTGTGTATTTTTCTAGAGAAATAAACCATGTCTGGGCATGAGAAATATGGAGGAATTAAATGATAAACACAAGCCAAGTGTGTGTTTATGCCACTTCTACACAAACCAGTCTGTTTTTTCATTTTAATCAAGGCATGGGTCTGGTGGGTTCCCTTCACGGGGGAAGAAATACCACCAAGAGGCTTTCTGCACGTCCTTGACCTGCTGCTGAAACACGGCTCTGACTTTGACTCCCCGTTCATTACGGTGGAGAACCCTACCCTCGCCTTCCCCTCCCCCCCCCCCCCCAACGTTGCCCCTGAGATGTTTTGTAGGATCAGCAAGTGATAAATCTCTGAACACATGACCCCCCTATCTCTCCTCTGAGGTTTTCTAAAATACAAAGCCAATCCCTAGTCATCCATTATCGAAAGCCTTTTTCATTTTTTTCAGCTCGGGTTCGGGTGATATCATCTTGGAAGTATTTGTCGATTGCTCAGCACCCGGTGACTGGTGCGGGTTTTGGGGGAAACACAACGGGGACTGTGAGATTCTGCAAAGTCATTGAACTGCAGTTAGTCACATGGTCCCTCGCTAGGGATAGGCCCGGCATCTTGATCAGGCCTGACAACCCAGCGGGGAGTGACAATGCTGTATAACAAGAGTGTCTTGTTGTCTGCAAAATGCATGAGGATGACGAAGGGAGGAAGTAGAACAAGAAGATGAAATGGATGAAAAAAAGACACCAACAGGACGGTTAATTGAGGTTTAGTCAGCATCCTGTTTAGTGCTAAATGTCCTATTCAACGTCTTCTCATTATACATAATGGACATATTTGTCAGACTGCTTCTGTTCATCTCATGATATTCAGCTTCGGAATAGGAAGCTGGGTGTTCCAGCCAGCCCCCCTAATGAGGCATGGATTAAGATGAATTAATTAACATGCGACTGCCACGCAATTATAATAACATCTGTGGTGGCATCAGCCACACCATTCTACAAAAAAAAATACGAATAGGATGATGAATGAATATCATTGTCCCCTCTCAACATTATCTGTAGCTGTCGCTCACCTGTTGGCAGCTCATTGCCATCTACTGGCCAAAGCACATAGCTGGACTGTGTGGGACTCATTATTCAAAGCAGTGGCTCTAGCCCCTCGCGAAGACCTATTGTCCTACTATCATTTCATGTCAGCACTTTCAGATGTCTGTCTGCACTAATGCAAATCACAGAATTAAGCTTCTCTCTGGCCTCCAGCGCTGCTGTCGGTCAGCCCTGAAGTTGAAAAGAACTACAACCCAACAGATGAAAGTACCTCATGGTTAAAGTCAAATTGACTGCCGTCCGTGACTTTTGGTGGGCCTCATACACAGTAGAGAACGACTTGACAGCAGGGCTCGGAAATAAACAAATGAATAAATAACTGTAATGCTATTTGAAGTTAGAGCTATTTGAAGTCACCTCAAGGTCAGTCCGCCTCCTCCATGTCGCGTGAATTGAGACCAGGGTTCTCTCAGCGACGCTAGCTGCAACAGCGGCGTCTAAACTTCAAACCGAGGGGGCTTGCAGCGCTACGTGCTCAGTGTTGACGGAGGATTATCGAACCCCTTTTGAATCCAGCCGTCGCCTAAGCCAGGCGGCGTCCCCCCGCTCCGTTTCATCTTCACAACCGACTGATTTGCATTCCCAACTTTGTGTTCTGACTCAAAGGTTCTGCTCCTGTGGTTGCTTGCAGCCAACAGGAATAATAAGAAACACGTACGCTATTTCAATAGCCCTCCCTCCCCCAACCACCGCAACTCCTCTACTAAGACACAACATTCTGGAAACACTCGGATCCTCAGGCCAAACGTATTGTTTTATTAATGCGCCTCAGATTAATTGTAGTGTTGTTCGGCTCGGGTGGAAATCGCCAATGCTTCCCCTGATATGGAGTTGGTGTGTGTGTGTGTGTGTGTGTGTGTGTGTGTGTGTGTGTGTGTGTGTGTGTGTGTGTGTGTGTGTGTGTGTGTGTGTGTGTGTGTGTGTGTGTGTGTGTGTGTGTGTGTGTGTGTGTGTGTGTGTGCCTTTCTTTGTGATTTGCTCTGCACATCTATTGATCCGCGGGGCCCGGCGGTGGCAGGCTTGCGGAGTGCGCCGCTGAATAACAATGGCAGCAACGCGACGGACGCTGTGGAGAGCCAGCGGCGTCCGCAGGATCCTAAATCCTAATATGAGAGAGAGAGAGAGAGAGAGAGAGAGAGAGAGAGAGAGAGAGAGAGAGAGAGAGAGAGAGAGAGAATGATATGTTCATAAATGCACACGTAAGTTTAGTCACGCACGCGCAAACAGCTGGCGCGCTGGAGACGGCAGCTGTGGGCTGATCCCGTCGAGGCCGGTCGGTCAGTCATGCCTTGATGTCATGGATGACGTTAAGGGGATGTGCTGACTTTTCGCTGCAATGTTTTCTGTTTTCCCTGCGCACCCCCTGCAAGAGGAAAGACACAGAGATGTGTAATAAATAGAAGGCTCTGCCGCATGCCCCCCCCACATCGTAATCTGTGCTGTGTGTTTGTTCGGTTCCGTTTTCCGTTTGTTTTCTTGAAGGAATGCAGTGGCGGTGACTGTGTAACTCGAACTGGTTAAAAGTAAAGGACAGCCACGTCTGTCCTCACCAGGGCAGAGTGTCGAGCCAATCAGGCCATGTGCATGTGCTGAGGGAGTGGAGCGCACTCGTCTCCTCCCAGGGCCAGCCCGAGCATTCTGATCTTGCGCTCTGCATTTGTCATATCTTTGTAATTGTAATTTTTCCGGTTTCCAAACCCATTTGCCCCCTCCTGACCCCGACTATGAGCTGGTTTGTCTGTGTTCAGAATGCCCTGTTCGTTCCAGCACGGCAAAGAAAATGACCTTGGTGTGAACATTTAGAAATCGAAAAGATCTCTTCTCCTCTGATAGCGTGTGGTTTGAAATGTTGCTCTATTAAAAGTATGAATTCCATTTAACATGTTTTGGTCATGCATTGTCTTGAGCAGTTGATGCATTTGTTTTCCTGAATATTTTGTAGTCTCACATTTATATTTGTTTTGCCCAATCTAATCAGTGAGAAGCTCTTAATTGGCTAATAACAGCAGACACAAAATCTGCAAGCCCAAGTTAACTGTAACAAAGTGTCAAAATAGTAACAAAGTAAAGGATTCAAAACAACACTGTGTAGACTTGCCACTGTAGAAATATTCTTCCCTATTTCATCCACTCACGCAAATGAGTTTCTCTTAAGTAGAAGTCCATAACAAAACAGGAAAGAAGGTGTAACTCAGCACTTTTCAGTTGTAGATTTCCAGGCCAAGGCTCCATGCCGTCTCCACCAGAACTGTGCTACAGCGTTGTAGCACTTCTGGATCCCAGATAAGATATTTTGGGTCAATGGGTCCAATCTCTTGCTGCGGTCATGTGGTGAACGGATATGAATGGAGGCTATTATAAATCAGACAGAGTAGTTGCACTTTGCGTGTGTGTGTGTGTGTGTGTGTGTGTGTGTGTGTGTGTGTGTGTGTGTGTGTGTGTGTGTGTGTGTGTGTGTGTGTGTGTGTGTGTGTGTGTGTGTGTGTGTGTGTGTGTGTGGTTTGATTCGATTACACTTTCAAAATACTTAAACTTCAACTCTGTGTGTTTGTGTGTGTGTACTGAAGGGTGTGTGTTTGAGTGTGTGTACTGATAGGGTGCACCATTGTCTCAATGCTGGGGTTCTTCACCAGTCGTCTAATTAAGCTAATTGGGAATCTTTGGGAAGATCGGAGTTAAGGGGGACTCTTAAAGTGGAACGGTCTAGCTCAGCTATTTTCTAACACAGTTGAGCACTGCCTCATCCGCATCCTTTGAAAGAATCGTGGGATGCAACTTCCAATTCACTGTTTTGGGATTTTTGTTGAGAAGTTGTACCACTGACGTTAATCCCTCCAAACTTTTCCGCACATCTTTGGTGGAAAAGGGATTTCATGTTCCAGACCACAAATACTTTTTTCACAACGGGTATATGAAGTAGTACTCTTGTATTAGAAAACAGTTTGCTCTCCTGGATGAAAAAGTGTGTGTGTGAGTGTGTGAGCGTGTGAGCGTGTGAGCGAGCGCCAAAATTATGAAAGGGTGCAGTGTCATGTTGGGAAGAAGCTGAACAGGAAGTCTTTAGTGAGGGTGAATAATCCTGCTTGGTTGGATGCAGTTAATTATATTCGAGGAAATGGTATATCCTGCTATTAGATCCAGTGGAACAGGCCCGCCTGCGTTGTCTTCGTTGCATATCTTAGAGGGGTATACGAGGGGAAAGAGGCCCCCAGGGACCACAGCCAGAGGAGCGAATGACAGGAGAGGAAAGGGCAGCCCAGGGGCCACAGCCTCACAAACACTTCCTCTTTCTTCCTTCCTTGTTTGTTTGTTTCTTGTGCAGTGTTTTTAAGACATTACATTTATATATTCCTGCAGCGAATAGTGCGAAATTTATGCGTCATTCTTAAATTTTTCGAACTTCCCAAATGTGCTCCACCGCTGTGTGTAAGTGGGGTCATATCAACTTTAACAGTGTTTTGCATTTGTCCTTTTATGCTTTCATGTAGCTCAAAAAGCACTCTGATACAAAGCACTCAACACAAACTATGAGTTGATCATATACAATTATTATCCATGCTGCTGTTAGGCTGTGGGTACTTTCAAAGACTCGGCGATACTGGTTTTCCCAGGGAAAAATCCCAATTTGAAATGAGGTATTATGCAGTGATTATACATTATACTTTGAGACAGAGATCTGATGCTACAGGACATGTCACCAGGAAGGAATGATTGTAGGTTATTGCACGCTATGCTATTTGAAGATACAATTATGGATTAGCATTAGACATATTCATTAATCATAGGTAATGAGTAAAGGATATAAAGTTACTACACATTTTGCTTATAACTTTTTAAAGTCTGTTTTGAATGATTTACAGAGTAGTAAATAAAAATATATTTATTCTGTTTATTGTTGGGTAAAATAATTCATAATCTTTTTTCTCCATTATTCTGAAACCTAAACCACATAATCCACTTATTAAGTATCTGATAATAAATGCATCACATCACAACTAATTATTTCCTTGCCTTCTTAAATTGAGGTTCACAGCATAGGGATAGATTAAAGATTGTTGCAAAAAGCGGATGCAAAACAGTTCATATCATATATCATAACAATGGCAGAAGTTCCATGTCCATGCTGTTCACCTCACGATGCGCCCTGTATCAAACAGAAACCAGGCTGTTTTATTGTGTATTTCACACTTTTTCTGCTGAAAGGTAGAATCCACCTCACACACCCCACAATCCCTTTCCCCCATCCCCACTCCCCCACAAACACACACACACACACCACCCAATACACACAATGCACTAGCCACACAGTTTGGTTCCTTTGGCAACAAGTCTGTCAGTCAAGGTCATCCAAGTGGATGAGAGAAAGGAGTTTTGAGTGTGAATGAAAACACATGAGCACTATCTTCTCTGAGATTTGTAATTCGTAGCCTGACAGTCACGATTTCAGTGATGGCTAGCTCAAAAGATGTTTCATGGGAAAAAAATAGAAAAGTTAAAAACAAAAAGCTGTTACTACTGCTATTGTTTGACTCTGTTTTTGTGTTGCAATACCGTTGCTTGTGAACTGGGGGATTTGTATGTATCACTCTAACTAGCACTGCAGCTTACATTCATTATTATTGTTGATTTAACTCAAATTAATAAAAATAAATCTATAGACCACTTATTCTTTAAAATGTCATAAATAATAACAAATGCCCACTGCATGTTACCAGAACCCATAGTCAGCCTTCAGTCGGCTTGCTTTGTCTGAGAAGCAACCAAGAACCCAAAATTTAATTTGCATGATTTTAAAATATACGAAAGACCGTTGACCTTCAAAAAATAAATGCTTTTGTAAATCTCTAAGCAGTAGATAATTGGTTATAATTTGACACTACAAAACATTCAAATGAAAGAACAAAATAAAACAAATTCATTCAATTTACCAATTGAGCATTGATTAACAATCAACACAACAGTAGGATACTTTGTCATAAACTCCACAGACCGCTGCACAGACTTTGTCTCGTTGCAGAGGGCTTTTTGTTCTCCGGGTTATTTGACACTCATTCAAAGCAAACAAAGTGATCTGAGCTTTAACATTTGATCTGAGCTGCTGCAGCCTCCTAGATGATACACGCAATCGATACTGTCTCCTTAACGTTGCACCGTTCCTAACGTAGCCCAGCTCAGCATGCCTCTTCACCTAGCTAGGGGTTAGCTTAGCTTAGCTCGGTGGTCAAATCACACGCAAATGCAGCCTGCATCATCTTCGCCCCCTGATGCTAGCTGCCGTTATGTGAAATGCAGGCAGCGCTGCCTCACAATCTGCCTCCATGAACCCATCGGCCGTACCATATCCGCGTAGCGGGGGTCGGCCGGGGAGATCACACATGCACGTGCAGGCAACCCTTTCGCTGCCATCTGCTGTGTCACACAAACTAACACCCACCCCGCAGCTCCCACCCTCCTCCCTCAACGGTCACAATGCACTGTTTCTTATGGCTGTCTGCCAGAAAGAACGTAGTCGGGCTGAGAGCAGCCTCCTACCGAAGAGCCCTCCCCCCCCCTGCTCATAGTACGATCCGGTCATTCCCAGTCTGCTTGGGCTAGCGGAAGAGGGAGAGGGAGGGGAGCAGCTTTGAGGAGGGAGATGTTTTGAGCCTGTACGGAAGAGCGATTGGCCCGAATGCATTCTGTCTGCTCCTCAGAGACATCCAGGTGAGCTGTTTCCTGCGCGAAGGTAAGAGTTGCTATCGTCACGGCTTCTTCCCCTTCTCCTGCATCTCTCTCCTCCCATCCCTCCCTCTGTCCCTAGTCCCCCCCTGCTTACGGAGCATCGGTGTGGCTTTGTGCGTTTGTGTCCTAGATGACACGCTCGTGTCTGTG
The DNA here is from genome assembly GCF_902167405.1 of Gadus morhua. NCBI lineage: Eukaryota > Metazoa > Chordata > Actinopteri > Gadiformes > Gadidae > Gadus > Gadus morhua. The sequence continues at coordinate 18,215,716 of NC_044058.1, forward strand.
TGTGAGAGATTGCCCGCGAGGAAGAAATTCCCCCAGACACGTAGTAATGGTACTCATGCGATAGCCTAGCATGCTACATACGTGCATCCATCTGAGCACTGATGCGGCGTAAGAAGAGAAAAGATGCGTGTGTGCCCGCAGGCATTCACGCGTGCATCTGTGTGTATGTGTGACTGGGGTAGTGTTTGTGAGCGTGGTGTTTTTGTGACACATCTGAAAAGATGGGCAAGCAGGGATTGAAGATGGCTGTGTGTGTGGCTGGGAGGGGGAAGCTTTCTCTGGGCTCTTCCTACAACATTGAATAACTAAACCTTAAAGTAGCTTTTGGTGTGGCGGGCTGTTGTGAGGAACCCCCATGTGTAATGGGGATGTGTGAGGGCTAGGACAGTCTTTTGACCATCAGTGAGCATTTCTTGTACGGTAGATGCCCATCAGCATTGCCTGTAGCCTACTACAGGGTCGGGAGTGGGTTCTAGAGGAATTGACACCTGGTCAAAAAAACAAGACTGGGTGAGAGAATGGGAGTAGGGCGAAGTACTCAACCAACACAAAGCAGTGGCAATTTTCTTACCAGAGGGAAGCAAACGGATTTTTGGACAGGCTCCAAACATGAGCCAGGCAAGGCCTTTCTTCCACTGAAACATCTCCCCCCCCCTCTCTCCACCTTGGGTTTTGTATCCCATTTGCGTTTCAGATGGTTTCAAATGCACACCTCCATGTATATTTTAGTGTGTGGGATAGAGGTTGTGGTCTTCGGTGAACGAGATTCAATGGCCGCACTTTACGTAAACAAACAGGGTGGTATCTGAGAGCGGCCGGGACCTGGGAGGAGAGGGGTCACCAGAGGACCACTTCATCATAAGGGGCTCAGCCGGAACCGTTGGAAAGCACTCATAGCAGATTGGACGTGTTGATTCGTCGCCCTGCATTGTTGAGCTGCTAATGGCTAGGAGCATTTCTGAACAGGGCTGTGGAGGGATTGTAATGGCTTCTTTTGGGATGCATAGCCGGGATATGAAATGACGGGCTGTTTTGAATGATATTCGATCCCAAAGATGAGTTGTTCGGCCGAAGCCGACGGTTTTCTTTTGTTCCACCGAACTTATATATATTTCCTGCGTGACTCATATTTCCTGTGTGACTTGATGCTGACCTTGTAGTCCACTTTAATTTAGGGGATACGATGGACATTAGATAAGATAATTATTACTCTGCATTGATGATGTCATATTTTTTATGGTTAGTCATCTGTCTTAGCCTTTCACTTTTCCCCTGTGGCTAAATGGAAAAGTAGTTAAGGCAAAGCACAGACCATACTTGCTGAATTGGATTGCAGCTAGTTGGGCTCTTCTGGCTGGGTTTATAGCTTGGTGTTTAGTGTGGTTCAAGTCAGGGGGAAAGGCATCATGGAAATAATCACCAGAAATCCTCATCTCCGTCCATTTTGCCAGCATAGGAAAACTTGGTTGTTCCGTGTGGTGTGTGTGTTAGCATTACTATGTCATTCGCTTCGGTCAGGCTGTGTTTCAGACACCATACCAGGCCGCTCCCTTCCCCACTGTAGAAGCGACTGGGGTAGCGGCGTAGGGTGTGACGTAACAAGGCGTCCACACCAAAACCAATTGTCTAAGTGCCGTTGCTGTCGTTGGGATCCAAGCCAGTCAATGGAGTCATTTCATTTATATTCCAAAGCTTTTTTTCTTTGACTCTTCTGTCTCACTTGTGTCCCTGAATTTTGGCCGGCGTTAAGTCCTTTAATGGGGAAGTTTGAAGGGCCCAGGCTGACTCGCTATCATTGGCTCACCAAAGAGCTGGAACGATGGTCACCTCATGCGAGGTGTGGTTGCTGGACATGAAGGCCCCTCCGGACTTTCCCCTGGACTCTGGGAAAGGGAAGCAGGATGCTCAGAATAAATAGTTTCATCTGCTTAGTTTTAGTGTGACTGTCAAACTATTTTTCTGCAGAAAGCGTTGAAATATGACTTCCTAAATGTATTACCGAACTCGTTAATAATGGCTGAAACGTCAAAATAGGAACCTTCTGAAATACTGCCTGACAGACCGATGCTGCCAGATTAAGTTTCTATTTCAGTACCTGAGTAATAGTGTGTAGGATATTGTGCAATATATCATATTTTATCAAGTCATTGTGTTTATTCAAGTGCTCTTCATGAGTAGCTTACTGTTGGACTTTTTATTTCCCAATAGTACTATTATCTGAGGGAATTTCAATTTTGACTTGAATATAAGATGGTGGGGGGTTATGGACAATAGTATTCATGGAAGAATGTATTGATCTTTTGTAGCCATATAGAAGGGCTTGACGTTTCACACGGCATCAGCCTTCAGAAGAACTGCTGTGATGTTCTGAGTTTTTTGACCCCAATCTCTGCTGCTCTTTTCAGAAAGATCCATGTAGCTTGATTGAAAAGTAGAGTGAAAACAACAGCAGTAGTATTATTGCTACAGACAGTGTAGTGCTCTCCTAAAGACTTAATAGAACATGTCTCCTGCTTGCAGGAGAATCTCCAAATTCCCATCCCATTAAATCCATATTTGCTGTATCAGGCAACAGCATTCAAAGAGTACTGCAGCCCCATCTGTTTTTAGCATCAGAATGACCTAGAAAGACAGAATGCCATGACGTTGTTTTGCTTGTCGTTAATGCCACAGATAGACATGGCACTCATAATGCCGGAATTACATCTTTCCAATAAAACCGCTCTTTCAATGCCAAGGAAAAGTGTTTGCCACAGATGTACATCGATATACAGTGATATTTGATTAAATATTCTGAAGGATCAAGACAGGGTTTTGAGAACTCGTTATCTCACTCTGATGACCATTTTATCTATGAAACAGAGGCAAACTAGCAGGCAGCTTGCATAAAACAGGCTATCTAGCAGTGCAGCCAACTGAAAGAGGCTAGCTAGCTGCCAGTTAACACAAAGAGGCTACCTAGCCAAGTACCAGGGATTTAAGAGAGTAAACTGCTCTATCTGGAAGGCTGGAGGCATAGCGAGTTCACTAGCTTCAGACCACAGAAGCAGCTGGATTATGAAAGGGTTAGTTCAGGATTTGGGCTCTTTCAATTTTTATGATCCTTTCCGGGTAAGACAAGAGCAGTGAGAAAAAAAATTTGCAGCTCGGTTCACTTATCCAGTACCAGTACCCTTTACTGGTTAGCAAATTCCTGGGTACCAAAGCATTAGCGCCACAACTCCATACACCTTCCAGATAATGCATACATTTGTCTATTTACGTGTGAATGTCTGGAATGACCTACGCTAAGAAGGGAAATTCCAAAAGCGAGAATTCAGCTTATTTTACATCAGTTACTACAGAACAATTTTGTACACAGTGGGGGTCACTGAACTGATCAACAAAAAACCTCTGCTCTTGTCGGATCACGGAAACGATCACAAAAGGCGAAAGGCCCACATCCTGAGCCAACCCTTTAAGAAGTATTGGAAGAAGTGATGGAGTGGAGCAACTTATTATGATTGATGGCTAATTGAACATTTATGGCTTCTCCGGTTACTTGGTCTTGATTCATAATGCAGTTCATATGCAGTTAGGCGGACATGATCAATGAGCTGTCCACCTGGAACACTCCCAATGACTCTTTCAGAATGAATGCATAGCAACTACGATAAAAAAAAATCCCAGCATGAAGCCGTTTCCTTAATCCAACGACAAATAGGGAAGGGCATTTATTGACAAAGATATTATTTAGGTTTGAGAAATTATCCCTGTCATAATCCCTTATTAATGTAGCATAATGATGATGAGAGAAAATGTATTAGTTACATCATTGGAGGGAGAAAGGATTGATCGCCATTACTATGCAATAGCAGTGCACAGTTTAGTGCAATTTACAGACCAGGACCGGCTGAATTCCCAGAAGTGAAATGCATTGCATGTATTGCAAATATATTGCAAACAAGTGTTCTGTTTGTCCCCTAGTGACAGTCATTTTTGACATGTGGACCAGTGTTGGTGTATTTTCTTGCACATTTCCAACAGTGTTTGGAACCAGCTCAGAGTATTGCCCGTCAGGCTCATTTGAATAGATTAGCTCATCTACTTTACACAAAGGATGGCCGAGTGGAACCTACAATAACATGAGCCATGGGCATTGTGCATTATTCACAGCATGACCACTCCACATTACAGGGATAGCCATGCATAAATAACACTCATTAGACAAGGGTTGCGCTGCCATTTTTCATTCACATGCTGCTCTTAGTTCTGGTGTGCATGGCATTCCAAAAGTGCCATCCCATATGGTAGACCAACTATTCCTTAGTCTCAAGCTATTCTCATTTCGACTTCTGTTGAATCCTCAACTGTAACTCATGTCAGTCTTCTAGAAATATATTGGCCTTTTTATATCATTTTATTTGATAACATCCATGATGTGTTTGGCCACAGCATCCGGGGAAGTCATTTCGCCTCTGGATTTATTCCTAAAATAAGGACTCTGGTAGAAGTCTCCGATGGACTCCTGTCTGAAGTATTGATGCACTGTGGCAGCTTCCATCGCTCTTCTGAACGGGCCCGCCTGCCAGATTGCGTGCGATCGGTTTTCAGGGGTCGTTTTCCAGTGGTTTGGATTAGAATTCGACAGGTAGAAGGGTGCTGTCACGAAGGACATGCCGTGTGTGTGCTACACGTGTTTTTGACTGCTTGAACAGGCCTCCTTTGCCACTATTTTGTACTCTCTCCCCCTCCTCCCTCTTTCATGAATCCTGTGTGTGCTGGAGGCCCCATGCTTTCCCCCTCCTCCATCCCTTTCTCCAGTTACTCAATTTCTATGATACATCTCTCATCCTCTTATTCATGTATTCCTCTCCCAGACAGTATTTGCACAAGCACATTTTTGAGTTTTAATCACAGCCTACTCCAGTCCAGAGGCTTAGTATAATACAGAACAGCTCAACAGATGCACTTTTCTTATTTTTTTCCTTTTTTCATTCTTGGCTCATCTGTTGGCAATGCCAGGGGGTTATTTACTCCAGTGAAAGAGGTCGGTTGAAACATAAACATGGGGCAGTTGAACCAGGGAAACCTTGCACGGCGGGGACATGTTCCAATAGGTTTGAGGAAGGTGGGAGGAGGAGCTGCAAACTGACTCCTCCCTGCTTATTCAAGTAATTAGAAGTCCTTCCTAGACGGTAGAACCTCATGCTTTAATATTTAATCTTGGAGGAAGGCAGCGGCAAAACATGTCATGCTGCCTTGCACCCTTTGTAGCATAGTACACACACACACTGCATGCATGGTAGTGGTTCTGGTCAGGGTGGAGCTGGATGAGCTAGTAAGTGGACGCCTCTTCAATTGAATTCTGTCTGGGGTTTCTGTGAAGATGTACATGCCTTACGCAGATTTGTACGACTGTTTCGGAGTGGTCTGTGGGAGGGCTGCATTGACGAACGCCAAGCCTGCAAACAAACCCGATGGAGTAGAGCCGGCGAGAGGAATAGAGCTGGTTTAGAGACAGAGAGAGACGGAGACAGAGAGAGAAGCAGGACTTTACGCTGCAGAGGAAAGAGACAGATGAAAAGCTGCATGGATCCGGAGGGGGGCTGGGGGGGTGGTAGGGGGGGGAGGGGGTGGTGCTGGAGTGAAGCTGAACCGCAGTAATCGCAGACGGATTTACTTTCCTTGTCGTCTTTTTTTCTCTTAATACTCACCTTAATCTCCTCCTCCTCCCTCTCCTCCTCTTCCTCCTCCTCCCCCACCCCACCTCCTCTCCTCCTCACAGATATGTGTCACGAAGATGTCCACACGCAGCCTCCAGGGAAAGGACGTCAAACCCCTGGACACCATCCCTGAGGACAAGAAGGTGAAGGTCCAACGCACGCAGAGCGGCTTCGACCCCTTTGAGAAGCCGGCGGGCCAGGTGAAGAGGGTCCACTCGGAGAACAATGCCTGCATCAGCTCCAAGAGCGCCGCCAGCGGCAAAGAGTCGCCCAAACTGCGCCGCCACTCCAGCCCCAGTTCTGTGAGTGACCCTGTCCGTCGTCGCTTGTTGTTTATCAGCAGCCGCCGCCGTACGACATCGGTATCGTGGGAGCGGACGAGCGTGTGTTGAGTGTGATCACGCGAGGCGCTGCAAGGGGACTTGTGTTTCCGGGTTTCATTGGTTGAGCTTGATGTGGTTTAATATTGCTTGAGCCCTGATGCTTTATTTCCCCCGTGGATTCATTGGATTTGTTTGCAAATGTTGCCTTTTCCTTAATCATGCCGATGCGATGTTTCGCCTCGCTTCGTGTCTATGTTTATGTTTGTTTTTAATGAGCTCTGAATGTAGACCACATAATTACCGGGCGCACAGAATACGATTTAATAACAGTGATGTGAGGCCTGACTGATTGCCTGCCAGTGTTGCTTCGGGAGGAAAATTTATTGTTTGAGTCGTGATTGGGAAATCGGTAAATTGGCTATTTCATAGCCTCCCATCATGTTTAGTCAACTGTACCCTCATGTTCTTTCCCAAACAATATGCATTACATTACATTTCATAGAGAACCACTTATATTCAAGAAAATACAGTTGCCTGGTTTGTTGCACAGCTCGCCCCCTCACTGACAACTTAATGCGTACTTCAATCTTTGTTCTCCATTTTCTTTGCGCAATCAATTTATGTATTTCATTCCGATTTCGTGCCACTCAAAACATAGCCAATATCCACAACAGTTTAGAGAAACTGAAGAAAATGACGCCTTAATCAACCTCGAACACAGAACAAAAAAGGTTGATGCATTTGTAGCCTTTGGATAGTTGAGGGTTTGGGCCTTTGAGTGAAATACGATCTTAGCACGGCGAAGATGGTAGTTATTTTCAGTAGCTTCCTTTGAGACATGCTCTCTTCACAGTGAACACTGTTGCCTCAAACATATGGTGCCATGTGAATTCTGTTGTGAACATTGTCAGAAGCCAGATGCTTTGCTTTCACTCTGTTTGATTGCATTCTCGTCACACTGCAATTCGGGAGACTAATTGTGCCTTTTTTGGAGCCTGCCGGGGATAAATGTTACAAGTTCTTTGGGTCAAAAGAGAGGACACCCAGGTCCCTGTATCACCTTCTTAGTAACACAGCCGTGTTGCTGAGAACAGTCCTACTTGCTTGTACAGGTATTGGACAACAAGCTCTGCATTATGCTTACTAGAGGCAGCCCAGCACTGTTTACCAAGTCACTTCGGTACCCCATGCATTACAATTCAGTCAGCTAAGGACAAAACATAGAAGATGGAAGCCATCTGATTGCTCATTCATTTCTGAAATATGCATGAGCAGCCCAGATGGGTCCCCTGTCCCCTTGAGGCGTGGGTGAAATATGTGGCCATCCTATCTCTGTTGGTGAAATTGGAGGTGATGAGTCATTTCGTTAAGAGTTGCTGTGCGAGAAGATAACTTCCTCTGACTTTCACAGCTTATCGGACGGGGGCAGGATAGTGATACCACCCCCGGTGGACCGGAGGATGTTTTGACAGGGTTTTGATATAATAGTGGATATATAATGTTGTCCGGTTGTGTGTTTCATCTTTTATGTAACACCGGTTTATTTCAAAAGGTAGAAATATGCAGCTTGATTTATAAAAAACACATTTCTATGATCACAAAAATGTGTGCCTGTAGTCACTATGTTGATAATTTTCAGTTGGCTACTGATGAATTAAAATGTGATGATACTGATTTATGTGCAGTAGAGTTTTTTACCTGACACAGAGTAATTTGTGTGCTACAAGAACCATCTTGTTACTGCCTAGTTAGGCTTTGGTTTAGGAGCTGCATTCTGTCCAACATGGTTTTTTTGGGGGATTGTTTGTTTGCGTTGTAAAAATGCAGTTTCGCTTCCTGATTCATCCCAGGGGAGCACATTTGTTGAGACAAAAAACGGACTTCAAAAACGCTGAGCTTGTACGCAGAACAGAAATGAGATGCATTTGCAAGAATGACAGATTTTCACAGGCGAGATTGAAACCACTGATGTTAAATCACAAGACACACACACACACACACACACACACACACTGTGTTTGTGTTGACCAGTCCTATTATTTTTTTCAGGGGCGGTCTAGAATCATCCCTGAGCTCCTGCCCTGGTATCGACTTGGCCGATTGATTTTTCTCTGGCTTTAGTAACTAATCATCAAACAATTTAAATCGGGACAATTTACTCTGTGATTATATTATACGGGCAGATTACAGGATGTTGTGCACTAGGAACCAAAAAGAGGAAATGCATTCTCTTTGCGGTCGCCTCTCTGTCCATGTGTATCTGCCTGTTGACACTGAATCATTCAGCAGCGTACAGTGTACAATAACGACCCAGGGCAGCCTAGCTAATAAAAGGTGTCTGACCTACCGCACGGTTGCGTAGCAAGCCCCATCACAGGCCATCGCTACCTCTCGCCTTACCTCTACGCATGTGATCCATCATGCGGTTGTAATGGCTGTCACCACCTCCTGATCCACGACACGCAACACGGCTGACCGCTTGGCTAAAACCCATCAGTGTCCAAAAAAAACAAAAAACCTGTTCTATCTATTCCTTCCCTGGGCTTTCTGCCTGGACTTTAGCCCTGCGAAGTTGTGTTTAGACGCAGGTGTCACTTGGAAAGAGCACTTCAAGCATTGTCAGTATAAGCTCATTGAAGAAAGTACTCAGGCGTCTTTATTTATTCATCCCCCCCAGAGATGCTGTCTGGGAACATCTACTTGGTGATACAAGTTACTTTATTTTGTGACTCTTTCTGGAGAAAACATTTCTTTATCCCTAACCTTTCATCATGTTTGTCCCTTGTTCTCAGCCTACAAGCCCCAAGTTTGGAAAAGCTGATTCCTATGAGAAGCTGGAGAAGCTGGGAGAGGGATCATATGCCACGGTTTACAAAGGAAAGAGCAAGTAAGTTTTGTTCGACAGTCAGCCAACATTCACAATAATACCACGTAATATATATATCGCATGTGTCCGCTCTTCCACAACAAGTTATTCCATTTATTGATTTACTGATCAGTGGCATACATAATCGTGCTCCTCTATCAGAAACGTTTCAGCTTGTTAGATTCAAATCTAGATGAGAGGCACTTTAAATAATCAATGAACAAAGGCTCTGTTGTGAGGAACACATCCAGACAGATTTATCTCTGGCTCGCAGCTCATTTGGAACTTGTTTTGGAAAGTTTGATTCAATTCAGGAGGTTCTAGGTTTCGATCCCAAATGTCCGCAGTCTAGTCCAGTCCTTTAGCCAGATCAGTAACCTGTCAGCATGATGCTCTGTCTATTGACAGTCATTCTGTTTGTTCACTCTCTGCTCTGTCTGCCAGGGTGAACGGGAAGCTGGTGGCCCTGAAGGTGATCCGCCTGCAAGAGGAGGAGGGCACCCCCTTCACGGCCATACGAGAAGGTGAGGGGTACCCATGGGGTACTGGCTGTAGGCCAGCTAGCTCCAGCGCTGGGCCAGGACCAAGGATAACTATTATTAGGAATAGTTGGGTCTCCAATGATGCATACCTATTTGAAAGTAAAACTTAGTAGAAGATGTGAAAGTCTATTTTTGCCTAGTGGGGCAAAGCGAGAGATAAAGTGGTGAGTTTTTTTTTTTCACGCAGAGCGAGGCAGGGGGGGAGAGAGAGAGGATTTGGCATCCAAAGGCAGAAACCAGTCTTTTTTCTATTGAGATGAGAAACTGATTCTGTCTGTTTGATCAGTGTGTGATCCTGGATTTGTGATATGGTAGCAATTTGGAGCAACACACACACACACTCACACCACACACAAATGTGCCTGCCTCGACACCTTCAGTGGGCCCATCAGAAAAGCACTTTGAAATCTGACTAATTCAGCAATTACTTGTGGAGAAGCTCCCAACCTTGATACGTGGCTAGAATTTCAAACCCTAACCCTAACTTTACCACGGATGCATATAAGACAAACACATTTAGGGCCCATCGAAGACACAGGGGCTGAATGTGTGTGTGTGTGTGTGTGTGTGTGTGTGTGTGTGTGTGTGTGTGTGTGTGTGTGTGTGTGTGTGTGTGTGTGTGTGTGTGTGTGTGTGTGCGTGCGTGCGTGTGCGCGTGCGTGTGCGCGCGCGCGCGTGTGTGTGCACATATCTCCACTCATCAGCGGTGCTCTGTCAGAGTGTCTATGGTTTTGAGGGGGTCCCTTGGACTGCTCACGTTCTTTGAGGCAGCGTGCTCCATGTGCAGAGAGCATACCCGCTGGTGTGTGTGTGAGTGTGTGTGTGTTCGCATCTTTGATCTGTTTAATACACTCTCCGAGGTATGACTATGGGATGAATGCATTCATGAGGGCTGTGCTGCTCGCGGGCTCCGGGATGCGTCCCAGGTGCTCTGTGCCCTTGGTCGGACTTTATTTGTGCAGGGGGTTAGGTTTTACAGTCTCGGCAAGCAGCACTCGCCAGGATGCATTTGAGTGGCTCTGGATCACCGCTTGCTTATCGACTGCTAATCATGACCTGCCGTGTCGCGTTGGCCCCCCGACCAATAACCTAGTCTCACAGACCTGCGTTTATTTGAAGTGAGTCCTCTAACTCAGGACAAGGCAACACTTCCAAAAGCCCAACTGGCGAAAAAGAATAAAACTTGAGAAACGTAAGTCCTTTTAAATAGACAGTTAATAGTATTTGGGTTTTGCGAGGGCAGACAAAATAGCAAATTATCTTTCACTTCAGATGAATCCGAAATGACGAAAAGGCAAACTAAGAAGCAGGGTCAGAAGGACTAGGAGTCGGCTGTTAATATATGATTTAGATAGATTCAAACTTTCCCATGAATGCCGTGGTTTGCCTCACCCCCCCCCCCCCCCCCCCCCGCTGAGATAATGAGATCATTAGAGTTAACAGTGAGGAATAAAACATCAAGGTTTGAGCCCCTCCCTGAGGTGCTGTCCATGTATCTCCCTCTTTCTCCCTCTCCCTCTCATTCTCTCCCTTGCTCTCGCTCCCTTTCTCTCCCTCTATCTTTCTTTCTCTCTCTCCACTTCTTCCTCTCCCTCCCTCGCTCTCCCACTCCCTCTATACCTCCCTCCCCATCTCCTTCTCCCTGTCTTCCGCCCCCTCTCTCCCTCTCTCCCTCTTGTTTTGTGTTGTTGATGAACGAGTGTGGGAACCCATGCCCGTAAATCCACCATTTCCATTTCCTCCGACTGATTAATCTTTGACCGATCCTCAGCACTCTGGCAGGGCACGCCTGGTGCTGGCTGCACTGATGATGTAGTGGGCGATGCCGCTAATGATCGCCTGGATCACAGAAGTTTGTCTCCCGTTGTCTCTCATATCCTTAAAATGTTCTTCAAGGCTCTCTCTCTCTCTCTCTCTCGCTCGCTCGCTCGCTCTCTTTCTTTCGCTCTCTCACAGGCTCTTCAACTGTTTCCATCTCTCTCTCTCTCTCCCTCTGCAGCATCTCTCCTCAAAGGCCTGAAGCACTCCAATATTGTTCTGCTCCATGACATCATTCACACCAAGGAAACCCTGACTCTCGTCTTTGAGTATGTGGTGAGTACCAATGCTGTGTTTCCTTAAACTGCCTACAAATGTTTAGGGATCGACCGATACCGATTTTTTAGGGTCGATACGATACCGATATTTTTTTCATCAGCCTTAGCAGATACGCCGATACGCCGAAACCGATTTTCTTGAGCTGATTTATTTTTTATTTTTTTTTAATGAACATTTATTGAACTTCAATATAAAAAACAATGTTTAACAAATAGTAAAAACAGGTGAAGTAGAACAAGTAAGAACAAGTAGATGAACAATATTTAACCAATATTAAATACAGGTGAGGTAGAACAAGTAAAAAAAAAATATATCGGTCGATCCCTACAATTGTTATAAGTTATACATTTTCAATTTAATACGAGTAAATACGGTTCAAGGTGTTCTTGCTTTAAGAGAGAAACTGAACGAACTACCATTTGGGAACATTCAGCTGAAAGGAAGGGTTAGGGGAGCTCATCGATTTAATCAAGTTTCCATTTTTTGACACATTCCCTAAAGGATCGTGAGGGCTGGGGAGGTTTAGAAAGAAGCAGTCTTTGTTTACAAGGCCGCCTAGGAACGCTGACCCTCCGCGCACTAAAGGGAACCAAGACACTCATTTTTCTTCAACCTCAATATGAAGTCGGCCCAAACCACCAGGCCACTTGGCCCTACTACAGGTGGCCCTATTCCTGGAAGGGCCCTATTTAATAGGTTTCCGCAACGTCTGTTTTTAATGCAGGGAACCGCTTCGGCAGCTTTTATTTATTTATCTTGAAAAAAACACATGTTTTTACCTTCCTACACTTCACGTGATGATTATTATTTATGCAGACATGGAGTTTATAGATCCGCAGGGCCACCAGTGGTTCCTGAGAGGAGGATCAAGCTCTTAACTAGCAGTGTCTCTTAATGAGGGAGGAGACCTAGGGGGAAGGGGGTCCCTGTAGGAACCAGCCATGACCTTGGCGTGTACTGTTAAAACTCCTTTAGGAACAAACCATGACCTTGGCGTGTGCAGTTGAAACTTCTCAAGGAACCAGCCATGACCTTGGCGTACAGGGTTCAGAATCAGGTAGAAACTAGCCATGACCTTGGTGTATGCAGTTTGATAACAACAAAGTGCATCACCACACACTCTTCCGCACAGTTAGATAGTGAACTACCAGCGTAATTTAACGGCCACATGTCACCCGCTGACACTGGAACACAAAGCATGGGGCAAAAAGTATGGAGCAATTTTCCAAAACATATAACTGCACGATCCTATATCGAGATGTATGGTTGGGAACCGGAGTTACAAATCGGCTCCATCCCATAAGGCAATATTAAAAAATTGCACGCAAACAAAGTGGTTGCCGGTTAACCTCTGGGAGAGCGAATATGATGAATTTTCATTTCCCCACATACCCATGAATATGAAATAGGACAGGTAGTGTCTATTTGACAAGAGAAATAAATAAATAAAATAAATAAATAATGGCCTAAAAAAGATAAAATAGGAGACTGCAGTAGGTTTTGATGCGGTCGACCTTCTATGCTCGGCTGATATTTTGATGCTGATACAATATCCTGCTGCCCCCCCCCTCCCCCTGCCTCCCCTCCATGCTTGTTCCAAAGCCATCTCTTTTACATACAGAGAGGGTTTCTTCCACCGAGCCAAATCAATTCATTTTACCCGCCTCTGCCCGTTAATGATGATTGACAGGGGAAGAGAGAGCGAGAGCGGGGCGAGGGAGGGAGGGACACATGGGAAGGTCACAGAAGTGAGAGGAATTGCAAACAAGATGAGCGTTTGAAGGAACAGCGATGGAGAATGCGAAAACCGCTGCGATACAAGACGGATACAGTCAATGAGCAAAAGAGCGAGAGGAAATCATTCGAGGAAAAGGAAAGATGTCAAGGTAGAGAGGGAGAGGGGATAAGACTGAACGGAGAAGACGGGAGGAGTGGATTTTCGGTCAAAATGGACGTGCACGACTAAATCCTGTGGCTGGAGTGGCTTTCTGAATTATTCAGAGAGGTCGGGGGGGTGGGGGCTGTCGGGTCGTGATGGGCATCCGAAGTTTGTAAATATCAGCCTGACCCAAGGGTCGTGCCACATCACACACACACACACACACACACACACACACGCACACACCCACGTAAGCAATCCCACATTGCACACACACACACACACACACACACACACACACACACACACACACACACACACACACACACACACACACACACACACACACACACACACACACACATACCAAACCTACACAATACATACACCTAGTAGACAGGATAGAAAAAGGATGAAATAAATAAAATATGATTACCGGTACACATGTTTTGGCACAGTTCACAAGCACACATTCACACAAACTGATTGCATAAATATGCACGGGACATAGGCTTTCATGTGCAAACTGTGACATGCAAACACATATGGCTGAGACAGTCACAAGAAGACTAGCTATCCATCCGAGACAGACAAACCCCCCCCCCCCCCCCCCCAGGACTATCTATAGACATTTGAACACCTTTACACTATGCATTCGTACCTCCTGACAACACATTGGGAATTTTTGGCTCTGCTTTTTTCAACAAAGGCCAACCATCCACAATAGGAACTGTTCATCTCTTTTACAAGACAGTGAGATGTCCTGTGAGTGTTGTGGTGCAGGATGAGGATGTCTGGCGCGGATTAGCTCCGTGTTGTTGAGCGGCGGCAGGGAGAATATGGGTGCGGCTCAGATGTCTTAAAAGAGCCCTTTCATTAGCTAATGCTGTTGTCTTAGTGAAACCCTTACCCACAAGGACATGGAGAACAACACAACACACCACACACTCCACTACGCTCCACCACGCTCCACTACACTCTCCACACTTCTTTTGCTGAGGGCTGCGGTCGGAATAATGAGGGGAGTTCTTCGGGGATGGGTTTCGCAGGCACTTTGCTATGCAATGTATGCAGAGTAAATGAACACGGTAGGCGCAACGCTAGCAGTGTGAAATTGAGCTAAATCGGTGTATATATATGTGTGTGTGTGAATGTGCATGTATCTGGTCATAACGTTTTCCCCATGCTTCCCCCCCCCCCCACAGCACACAGACCTGTGTCAGTACATGGACCGGCATCCCGGGGGCCTCCACCCGGACAACGTCAAGGTACGCCACACCCCTCGTAGACGCACTCCTCACCACCACAGCCCGGCACAGCTGGCTCCACCTGAGCACCGGCTTAAGCAGAGACCCGCAGTCCTGGGGGGACGTGTCTTTACCCACGCCGGGACACTCGGTGTGCTATTAGTGTGGTGGGTGGTTGGGTGGTGGAGGGCTGAGGAGCAGGTGCAGCCAAGGACAGGCGCTGGTGGTGCCAACACGGGTGATGGAGTGAATGAGGCCAGTTAGAGGGGTGACTAGATTGCATGGGGGGGGGTCGAAGGGTAGAGGGGCGGTTGCCTGTTTCCCAGATCTACATTAGTTACATAACACTTTCCTACATTACTGTCGGAGAGGATTTGTTGTCTGTCTCGTTGACAGCCGTGATTTATTCAGGTTTTATTCTGAGGAAAGCCCAGCAGTGGGTCCCGTCGTGCTCTTCCCCCACCTGCGGTGGTGGAGGAGGCGTGGGAGGGTGAGCAGCTACCACTGTGTGGGAGTCTTTACTTAGTTACTGCTTTGGCGTGTAAACCAGGTTAATGCAGGAAGCGCTAGAAGAACAGTCAATTGGCGTGTTTGTATGCATGTTCAGTACTTTAAGGTTTCTGTTAGATATCCAACGTCATTCTGATGATGATCAAACATTTTTGTGTCTGAATTGGTTTACAATGTTATATGATACCTTAACATGGAACAAAGATGGATAACGTTTTTTTATCCGTGTTAATACGGCCCTAGGCTCTTTTTCCCTCTATGCCGTTCAAGTTATATAAAGTAAAAAGACGTGGGAAATAACAATGCGCTTTAAATTATATTGTCAACATCATATTTACTGTATCATCTCTATGTATATGTACTTTAAATCATAGAAATCACAGCTTAAGATGAATCAGCACGTTCTCTTTCTTAAATCCACTCCAATATTATATTTCTATCAATAATTGATATGTCATAAAAAAAAGCGGTGGTCACCTGAGAATTATTTCACAGGTTTTCTTGAACAGTGAATTAATTTACAGCTGGTGCATTTTATCAAAGAGAGAGAGAGAGAGGGAGCGAGATGCCCTTGTATCCCCTTGGTTTACTGCGCTAAGCAAACAAACTACCCTGCTGTTATTTGTTCATTTCCTAACCGCGTTGTGTGGTAAGATAAATAGCGTTCTCATACTGGTGCTGATGACCCGACATATTTTATAGCGGTGAAGTTGTTTGCTGTAATCATAAGCGGTAAAACACCTCACCATAAAATAATTAACTCTGCAAATCACAACAGTAAGTCACGCAGCCCTCGGTATAGAGCCTGCACTGCTATTGCACACGAGAATGGGACAGGTTCACCACCAGAGGCTTGGCGACCGGCCAAATGACATCTCTAAGCAGTGAGTGCCCTCACAAGACCAGGGGGGCTGGGGGTGGGGGGGGATGGGTGGTACCGGTGAGACGGCCCTGGACAGATGACTCCCTGGGGAGCACTACACACTGAGCATGGAGGAGGGCTAATGATCCCACAGCCTGCTGGAGGTGTGTGTGTGTGTGTGTGTGTGTGTGTGCGTGTGCGTACGTGCGTGTGTGTGTGTTCTCGCCTATATCCTTGCATCATGTGAGGGAGGGTCCGTCCCACTCATCAAAAGCTTTTAATTCGTTAGACCCGCCCACTCCCCAAGTCTCTTTGAAGACCACAAATTCATTATTTTCCTAAACAGCGTCTCAAGTATTAAACGAGGGAGCCGGTGGACAGGCTCACTAGCGGAGGAGTGCTGTGGGTGCTCGCAGATCTCGCTCTCATTAGGCCCATTTGGATGGACTGTGAGGGGGCCTACTGCAGTCGTCCGGTCCGTCCTCCAGTATTAGACTGACGGACATGGAAGCCATTAGTGTTGCCATTGGAGCTGGAGCACACTCGTTGCTAATATAATCACTGAGCGGGGATCCCTGTGTGTGTGTGTGTGTGTGTGTGTGTGTGTGTGTGTGTGTGTGTGTGTGTGTGTGTGTGTGTGTGTGTGTGTGTGTGTGTGTGTGTGTGTGTGTGTGTGTGTGTGTGTGTGTGAAGCACTTTGAACTAAATGATGATGGTATTGCAGAAGGCCAGATGTTGGGAACCGGCTACTTTTCTGTGTTTCCTCCGCTTTTATTTTCATCATTGTCAGCATCTGGGATGAGCACACGCGGCTCATGTGCATTGGCTGATGGCCAGTCAGTCGTCCTTTATTGGATTACAGCCAGTAAGCCTAGACCCCATGTCTCGGAGCAGATCTGAATGTATCAATTTGAAACTGACACCAGCAAAGGGGCTAGGGTTAGGGTTAGAGATTTCAGTGTTGGGGGTTAGGGTTAGGGATGTCAGTGTTAGGGGTTAGGGTCTAACAACAATGTATTTGATAATCATTTTTCAAAAAATTGTACCAAGCGCTGACCAGTTTTCCAAAACAATCATAGATCCACTGAATCTGATGGTTGCACGCGTTGCGTTACTCCGACCGTTCCTCGCTCAAACTGCAAACAGTGCGGCAGCGGCTTCATGATGAAACACACAGTCCCACCAGGACAGGAATAACAAACATATTAGCACAGCGCCATTATAAGGCTGATAATTACTCCCCTCAAAGTGTTTTTGTTTCCTTTCACTGGGTCCCCGTTGGCCGACGCAGGCATGTGCAGCGGTGTGTGTGTTTGCCTGATGCGCTACATTAGGGACACCCGAGACGCACACTGGAAGCTCCGGTGGAATAGACGACGGAAGTCTCCCCGCGATACCTAGCAGATGGTTCCCCCTCTTCACTCCATTTAACACTTCTCTTTACTTCTCTGTCACTTCCACCACTTCATGCTGCAGATTCACGACTTTGAGCACACCGCCACGCCTGTGCTGTTTTTCGCAGCACTCAGTGTTTCAGTGTTGCAGTGTTTTCGGCGATAAGTTTCCACTTCATGTTTTCTCTTCAGTTCTTGAAAGTGCCTTTAAACACCACATCCTCCAGCAACAAAGCACCAGCGCCCCGTACGCGCTTTTATTTTGTCATAGCCTCCTTTTTCTTTTCATCTTTCTTTCTCTCGCCCCAATTCTGTCCTTTTTTCGTGCCTGCACCTCCCATAAGCATAGTAATGAGAGATATATGTGTGTCTGTGTGTGTGTTGCGTGTATGTGTGTTGCGTGTGTGTGTGTGTGTGTGTGTGTGTGTGTTTTTATGTGTGGTGTAACAGGATCAAGATGAGATGAACAGCTTCTGTTAAACACACATCTCCCACATCCTCCTCTGCAGCGCTCCAACACTTTGATTCTTTGTGCTGCTGGTGAAACTCAAGACGGACCCCAGTAGACAGCTCTGTCATTTTGATGCATCGCCTCATATGTTCCCGCGATCTGAATGGGAGATTCAGACAGACGGAGCGCCAGCTTTGGCATCGCCCCGCAGATAACAAGTCGAATATTCATTTTGGGCCGTCTCACATCTACGGGACACTTATCTTGATACGGACCCGCGGCGGCTTAATGAAAACGACCGCGACGACTAGTCCATCCTTAGGAAAACCAATTGTGTGCATTGCTCTGGCGTTGGCGCGACAGATG
Source organism: Gadus morhua (assembly GCF_902167405.1). NCBI lineage: Eukaryota > Metazoa > Chordata > Actinopteri > Gadiformes > Gadidae > Gadus > Gadus morhua. The sequence continues at coordinate 18,233,958 of NC_044058.1, forward strand.
GCAGTTGGCAGTGCTGTCTCTCATCTGAAGCTAAAGCGGCAGGTCATGTCGCCAAAAATACCATTCACAGAGTTTATTTTATTACATTTATTACACCAGCAGTTACTGTGCAATTATTTAGCCGAATGGGAATCATGAAACGGTCTCGCATTACTACTTGTGGGTGTCGATGAGCTCCAACAGCCCGTTTCTAAAGCTGATTAAAGGTGTCTCGGATGCCCCCCCCCCCCCACACCAGGAGTCTTCAGTGTTTCATGATGTGTGTATTAAACATGAAGAAGGTGTTTAATTATGAATACAGCCCCCTTCGTCAAATTACCTTGTCATTGGGCTCCATTAGGATCGTAATCTCCATGAACTAATTAAAAACCAGGTCCATAAATAACTGTGTGAACCCTGATTGTAAAAAAAAGAGTGTGATGGTGTCATTTAATCTTTATACATGGTATAGCACCCCGCCCCGCCGTCGGTGAGTGAGCACCTACATTACGCTTTAGCGCTGATCCCTGGTTTGCAGTGCTGGTGAAGGGGCTGACGAATGTCTGTGTAAATAGTGGAGAACCAATTCCACAAGTCCCCTCCACCGGAGAGCTACAGCCGACATGTGGAGCTATCGCCCTATTACTCTCTTTTAAACTCGACGAGGGCGGCAACACCTCAGGCCCCCTTCCTTATTACCATCTCCCAGCTCTGGGGTGCCGTTCAGGAACGTGTAGGATCGCACACTCAGGCTTTTTCTGCTATTCCTTCGATGCCGCAGAACCGTCAATACGCACTTATTCACCATTCTCTCAGAGTACCGCATTTACTCCGTAGAAAAAAGAAAAAAAAACGGTGAACGGTCCCTCGGTCTGTATTTGACTCCATGGTTAACACCCCTAGTTCTTACTGCGCAGTTCCTTCATCCTCTAATTCCTCTACCTCAGGCACATCTCAGCTGGAAGCCGCAGTGGCGAGGCTTTCATCAGGCATGTTGACGTCCTGGGTCACACCCACCCTGCTGTTGTTGACTTTGATGCTTAAAGGCTTACTCTTCCTCCTCCTCCTCCACTGATTCACTCATAAACACAGCCCACCTCTTCAACAATCTGCTTCTTCTTATTTTTAGCTTGACCTGCACCAACCTCTTCCCATCCCCCTTTTTGTCCCTGCTTTATTCTTGGCCCCGGGGGTCCCAGCGCAACTTTTGGATGCCTGACTCTTGGTCTTTACTGTCTGTTCATTAGCGCGTCCCGTTGTCTGCGGGGGGTGCCTCGGTTCTGGATGGGTTCTTGTGTGTGCAGTACCTCAGGCCAGATGGGCGGCTCATCGTTACTTATTATAGTCGGGTAAGGCAGGGTCCGACAGCAGATGTCTCCGTCTGTCAGCCTGCCAAACGGCCCCCCGCAGACCCTGTTCAGCCAACACGTGACGACTGCTCGGGAAGAAACGGGAACTATAGCACAGTTTCCAGCCAGGGTTTGGGGGCCGTGCTGAGATGGTGTCGTTTCAATCGCTCCACTTATTTGCACTCTGGTCTGCGCTGGAGTCATTTGGAATTCAGATTGAACCCTCCTTGAAAAATATGAGAATAGGGAAAAGAACGGCAGCACATTCATCGAGGGGTCGTTCAACCTTATCTCAAACAGTATCATGCATAATACGCTAGCTGTTAGCCGCTGCAGGCAGTCACTGAGAGTTCCTTTCGAGGATGTTTTGATGTTTGTATCTCAGTCCTGGAAACTGAAATACACCGTTATTTATTTTTTATTCCCCTTCCTTTTATAGTCGCGCATTCAAAGCAAGTCTTTATATCTTTTATTTCTTAAGCACACTTTGATGTGCGCGAGTAAACACGCATTCCTCATGCAAATGTTGTACCTCCGCCCAGCTTTCAACTCCTGCACCCGCCAAGTTGAGGAATACTAAGCTGTTGACCCGGCGACTCCACATACCAGAACAGGCCGGTTTCTCATTGGACTCCGCTGTGTTCCGCGCTGCCTAATTGACCGAGACGGGGGTAGTGCTGAGAGGAGAAAAATGTGAGGGGAATGTTAGAATTGGAGTTCAGGGGAGTGTATGTGGCTCGTTATTATTTGATTGATAAGAGAAAGGGAGGCCTGGGCAGTCCCAGCGGTTTGATTAAACAAAACAAACACATTTTGCATTCCAGGTAAACGCGTGGCTGAAATGGGACTGAAATGGAGGCTTAAATATTCAAGCCGCTGACAATTATTGTCTTTCCACCTCATGTAAAAACTTCTTTAACAGTAAAGCAATATTTCAGTTTAAAAGGATTGCCTCATGCGTTAGAAATCTCAATCATATGGTTTAGTGTACTATAAAGTGACTGCATAAAGACAACGGGACAATAATTAACAATTAACAGCCTTGTAATGAATGGATCCCTAACCTGTCAATAAGGTGGTCGTTGTCTGTAATTGATGCAGGTGATCAGATGGCTGGCGAGATGAAGGCTATCTCTCTGATGTCCTGTCAATAGTCCTGATTGAAGAAAAACGATTTTTCCTCTGCGCTGATGGACTTTTGTTTTTTTACGTGTGTGCGTGTGTTTGTGCTCCAGCTGCGCTAAATGCAAACGACCCCGGGGCAGGGCCTGTGCACAGGTGCACGGCCCTCGAGACATCACCCTGTCCTGATGACCGATAGCTCCGCAGACAGGGAGCACACGGGCGCAGTTCACCGGAGATAAACAGTTATTATCCAACCAGAGAGAACCTTGGTTTGACGCCAACCGTTCCATCGTAACCCCGCTATCATAGAAACGCAAAGTTGCATTTTCCCCAAATATGTGGAATGTATGGATGGCTTACCAGCTTCCGCAAGAGACTCGGGGCTCAATTGTTCAGAGTTCACCTGGACTCTGTGTAGCCTGCTCCCTTACCCCCCCACCAGCCCTTCTCCTCCCTTACCCCCCCACCACCCCTTCTCCTCCCTTACCCCCCCACCAGCCCTTCTCCTCCCTTACCCCCCCACCACCCCTTCTCCTCCCTTACCCCCCCACCAGCCCTTCTCCTCCCTTACCCCCCCACCACCCCTTCTCCTCCCTTACCCCCCCACCAGCCCTTCTCCTCCCTTACCCCCCCACCAGCCCTTCTCCTCCCTTACCCCCCCACCACCCCTCTTAGGCACTCTTTGTATGTTGTACGTCTGGCACTTAATACACACACTCATTGTATGTTATACATCTTGCCAATTAAAAATAGGACTTGGCATTGTGTTACATCTCATCCTAGCTATCTCTGTTGTATACGGGGAATGGGTAAACCTAGCAATCGTAAATACTCACTCGTTTCTATGAATATCTTAACCGTACCGACAGCAATATATTGTTTCTCTTTTTTCCTACAAATGTATTTATTGTAAGTCGCTTTGGAAAAAAAGCATCCGCTAAATGCCCTAAAGGTCGAATGTATGGAAGATGTCTGTAAAGGTCAGATCGGACCGCAGATGAAGGGTCCAGAAGCTCATCCGACCACATGGTTTGTGCTGTGGTTCTCGTTGCAGCTCTTCCTGTACCAGCTCCTGCGAGGGCTGTCCTACATCCACCAGAGGTACATCCTGCACCGAGACCTCAAGCCCCAGAACCTGCTAATCAGTGACACCGGGGAGCTGAAGCTGGCTGACTTTGGTGAGTGGAGGGGGGGTCAACTAGCGGGCCTTTATGATCACAGCGTAGTTCACCGTCAATCACGTTACCTTTTATGTACCGGGTTTATGTAGCGCATTTATGTATGAAAATCTGAGGCTTTTATTGTGTATTTATATGCACAATAGAAAACTTAAATTATAAGCTTAGTCCCTCTATAGTGGTCGGGTGCAGCCACATGTTTTACAAAAAATGAATGTGGGCGTCATTTAGAAACTGGCACCATGAATGTTTGTACCAGAAACAGAGAAGTACTCTGATGTTTGTTTTATTAACCTTTTAACATTTTATAGGCAATATTTGAAATATTGGAAGAATGGCAATAAAAGACTAATAAATCGGATCTTAAATTTATACTATCTACGATCAAATTGCTCTCTTTGCTCCGAGACTGCCATTTTATTTCTTTGGAAGGACCAGCGAACAGAAAAACAACTCTCAAAACTCGAGAAAGTTAAGACTAACCAACTATCATCCCCAGAAACACCCCCCCCAAGACACTTTCACAGTCCCCCAAGAGTGACATTGTCGTTCGCTACACTATTCTACTGTTTTATTCCAACATGTTATATATACACAGTCAAATCTGTTGAGTTAAAGCCCAATCATGATTGAATAATTGAGTGATAAAAGAGAAAGCTCTCGTGTGCTCTGCTGTGGGGGACTGTGGTCAAGCGAGCCGATTTAATTGACTTTAAAAGACACCGTTCGCTGGTCTTTACAGCCACAGTACTTTCAGCGTTTATTGGAGTCATTACGGTTAAATGCTTGCATAGACGGATTGAATCTCCCAAACTCTAGTTCAATAATTTGAATGAAGTCATTACTTGCGTCATTCATCCACCTTTCTTTTGGGTTAGGGTTAAGAGCTTTGTGAGTTGGCCTGACCCCAACAGAACCCTGGTATGGATAACGGTCAAAGCTTATAGATGCCTGGGCTTGTAATCAACGTATAACGTTCTAAATATTTAGCGGTATAGTTTTATTGCTATTTGATCCTATTTTAACATATTTTTTATTCAATTATATCTGCCTTAACTCCCTTCTGTAGCACCCAAATTTCCCGCACAGGATTAATAAAGTCCAGCTTATCTTTTGTCACACCTCAGCACTTGCACACACATACATATTATACGTGTGTGTGGCTGTGTTTGTGGTTGTATGTGTGTGTGTGTACATGTAAGTGTGTAACAGGATGACTCCTGCGTGAGTCCCTCGACGCTGCGTGGGGCTGACAAGCGTCCTGGGTACAGCAGGATGGGGGCTCCTGAAATCAGGAGAGGGCCATACAAAACAAACGCTAGAATAAACACCGATCTACCTCCCGTTCTATCTGGCTTCCCAATCTCTTCCCCGAGGTGTCTCACCCCACTCTTGTCCCCGCGGTGTCTCACTCCACTCTCTTCTCTGTGGTGTCTCACCCCACTCTTGTCCCCGCGGTGTCTCACTCCACTCTCTTCTCTGTGGTGTCTCACCCCACTCTTGGTACTGCGCTGTCTCACCCACTCATGCGTGGCGAAGGCGTTCCTCATTAATAACGTGAAGCGTTTATTAGAGGTCAGACATTACTGAGCAGAATATCTAGTATTTTTATTACAGAGGAGAATATGAATACTCATGTTATTATTGAGCATTTTAACTTCTATCATTACTGATCATAATATTACTACTTAACTTATTGCTCAGCAAAATATCAGCTTCAATATTATTACAGAGCAGCATATTGGATTTGATATTATTACCGGGCAGAATATTAGTACAAGCCGACAGAAAAACAGACGGACATCAAACACACACGCATACACACCCATCCAACACACTAACACATAAACGCACACATACACACAGACCCTACACTTATACCCGACAAATACACACAAACACATTGAACATATGCATCCAACACACACACACACACACACACAGACACACACATATGCCTCCCTGGTCTATCACTGACCTATACAAACAGGCACACAAACAGGCAGCCACTAAGCCCAGCATTAGCCTGAAGGGGCAGATGGGTTGTGGATTGAAGGGCTCTGAATGTGGCAGCAGCAGAGTGTGTTGTGTGTGTTCATGTGGCAGAGAGAGTACAGGACATGCGGGTTCCCCAGGGTACAGATCCCCACAGAGGGAATACGAGGTGGCTGTCTCTGTGTCAGTCGCTGGACACATCGCCACTTCTTGACATCTTCTTGTATATTTATGAGATGTGTGTGTGTGTGTGTGTGTGTGTGTGTGTGTGTGTGTGTGTGTGTGTGTGTGTGTGTGTGTGTGTGTGTGTGTGTGTGTGTGTGTGTGTGTGTGTGTGTGTGTGTGTGTTTGGCTTCATGTTGCCGGTCCTGGCTCTGTCTCTTCGTGGAGGATTTAGACCATCACAGTCCGTTGTGTGGCCCACTTTATTTTGCGCGCCACATCTAACACATTCATTCATCATTATTTGTTCTCGCCAGACTCCGCACAAGAACACAAGGTTGAAGTTCACAAGGAGTTGGCGGCCCGTGAATCCACTCTTCATTTATTCATCTGTAACGCTTGTGGCAGTAGTAAAGGCTGCTCTGTTGCTTTCTTCCCCTTTCTCTCCCAAACCATGGCCTTTCACCCAGAGCCTCCCAGACACACACACACAAACGGTCTCCAAGACACACACATACACACACTCCTTCCTAAAAATACACACACAGCTTCTTAGACTCACACAAACGGTCTCACACACATACACACATACACACACAAACACACAGACACACACACACACACTCCCAGATACACAAAGCATCCGGGGCAGACGCTCAGACCGACCCACAGCGACCCTCACGCACACACACACACACATACAAATACACATGTACGCGCATGCACCCACATCCACATCCACAACCTCCCACACACACACACAGCTTCACAGACACGCACGCATAAATACACGCACGAGCGGGGCAGCTCTGTGTTTCTTGAACCCAGACTGCGAGGTGGGTCATGGTCAGCCACAGACAGCTGTTGCCATGCGCAGGCCGGCCCCGGGACCCAGCAGCATATGGCACCGCCTTTTAGTTCCCAGAACAGACTCTGAACCCCATCTCTCAACCATCCCTAACCACCCCGCCCCCCTCCCCCCATCACACTGACTCGTCAACCCCCTGAGGGTCTCAGAGTGCGGGCAGGTGGGGGGTGGGGGGTCGTCTGTAGTACAGAGTAGCCTGTGGAGCGCTGCCATGCGTGTCGCATTCGCCGTGGTTTTCATTCGTTTCATTACGATGTTTTATTTACGTTTGTCGCTTTTAATTAGGGCTTTGTCATCAGGCGACCGCGGTTGGACCCTTCAGCGTGTCAATTCGTTGGCAGCTCCTGAGTGCGCACCCGTCGGCCCCTCGGCTCGGGGCTGGTGTGTGTGTGTGTGTGTGTGTGCGTGTCCTCATGTCAGTCAGTGAGTGAGTGTGCGTACGTGCTTCGAGAGTACACATGCCTGTCACCCGGCCCGCTGGTGTGTGCGGTATGCAGCCCATCAGCTGTGGAGATCTCTCACTCCAACCACTAAGTGAGCTGTTCATCAGCCGGTGTTCCGGAGCAGGGCCGGGGGCCAGCACTAGCAGATCACTAATTGTCTCGCCCCCGCTCGCTACGCTGGGAACGCCGTTTAGCTTTTTTTCCGCCATTCCTTCCGCACCCGCTTCCCCTCCGTAGCCAACCGCTCCGACGACCTTTTAATTAACGCACCGTAAACTCGCAGCGCTTAAATCAACAAACCGGCGGACCAGGTTTTAGTGCAAAGTGCAAACAAAAGAACGAAGAAAGAGGAAATCGAAGAACAGAAGAAAAATCCACGGTTAGAGGAAGGGTTAAGGGTTAGAGGAACTAAAGGGAGAATTGTAAATAAAATGCATGGATCCAATTCCCCTGTCCCCCTCGACGAGGATTGTTAACAAAAGGAACGTACAAACAAAAACGAGAAGCCTCCATTGGATCTGTACCAGCAGCGCACCACACGCCTGCTCCTGTCCCGTCACTCAGTCGCGTGTGATGATTACACACACACACACACACCGTAGGCATAATTAAAATGTGAAGCTTGGAAAGTTTACCTCTGTTAACTATACCATAACGCCGGCATGTGCAGACACGTGTGTGTGTGTGTGTGTGTGTGTGTGTGTGTGTGTGTGTGTGTGTGTGTGTGTGTGTGTGTGTGTGTGTGTGTGTGTGTGTGTGTGTGTGCGTGCGCGTGTGCGCTTTATGTGTGTGTGTGCGACTTTCTGTGTCGGGCACAGCGGCATGTACACAAATATGTTTACTGGGAAGGGAACTTGAAAGAGTTGACTTCTCCACGCTGGGAGGAAACAGCTGCTTGGGATAATGAGGCGGGAGGAGTGAGGCGGGAGGAGTGAGGCGGGAGGAGTGAGGCGGGAGGAGTGAGGAGCGATGCGACAGAGGAGCTGGAGGAATCCGCTCCGTGCCGCAGGCAGGAATCCGCTCCGTGTCGGGCTGAGCATCCGGGCGCCGTTCCCGCTCCTCTCCCCTGTATGCCGATTTACACTCACTTACACACACCTGCCCACCACCCAACACACACACACACACACACACACACACACATACACAAGCATACCCTGCCTCCCCCTCACATACACAAACCCTCCCCTCCCCCCAACCTACCATACACACACACACCCACACCATCCTCCCCCCCCCTCACATACACACACACACCCTGCCCCGCACCCCAGACGCACACACACACACACACACAGACTCTTCCCTCCAAACGCAAACCCCTAGCCCGCACACTCATTCACAAACACACCCTGCCCCCCCTATCTACCAGCCCACCCTACCCCACACACCTCTGTGTGTGTGTGTGTGTGTGTGTGTGTGTGTGTGTGTGTGTGTGTGTGTGTGTGTGTGTGTGTGTGTGTGTGTGTGTGTGTGTGTGTGTGTGTGTGTGTGTGTGTGTGTGTGTGTGTGTGTGTGTGGAGCAGCCCACAGCATGGCGGGCTCAACAGGCTCTAATGCAAATCTCATTACCGTCCACTTTGTGTTGGGGAATGAGCTGGGACAACAGCAGGTGGTGCAAGAGCACACACACGTACGCATACACACACACGCTTGATGGAACCTGTAATGTGCCTGCACACGAACACACGCATGCATTCACACGCACACACACACACAGCCACATGTCCGTAGATGGGTACGCAGGCAACAATCAATAGGGAATATACAATGTGTACAAACAATGATCTCGACACACACACACATTGAAACTCACACAGACCGAAACACACACACATCGAAACACACACCGTTTGAAAGTGCTGGAAAATGCAAGGAAATCCATATCTAGAGTCACATGCATGATTGGAGGAATCAGAGATTCATGCGTGTTAGCAGATTGTGGCCCATATGGAAATTGGTTTTGATGTGAACGCCGCCTGGCATTATGCATATACTCTGTATTCATGATAAAATGCGACGCACACTTTGAATTAGACTCGGTCCGGCGTAATGCAGCCGGCAAAGCAGGAGCACTCTGATTAGCGGGTCCACTTTGGTTCCACATGGATGCACATTTGGATGTGCGGCGGCGGGAACAACAACCCAGGCACTCCCGGTCGGTCCAAATGAACGGCCCGCTCCCCTACAGGAGGCGTTTCCACGGCGACGCCTTCCCTGACCCGTTCTTACGGCCGTCCCTGTGTCACACTTCAGATGTCATCAGCGGCAGGGGCAGCCGAGCGGAGGACGGCCCTCCCTGAATGCCAGGACAGCCTCCCGCCCGTGGCTGGTTGTACACTAATAAGGCTCTTCGGGTGCACGGGGCGTGAGTCACCAGCACACCCAGCGCACGGCTCGGCATAATGAAGGACTCCCACTGACACCGTGCCGAGCTTAGCGAGAGGAATCGTCCGTTGTTAGCATCCTGATGGGAGTGGAGAGGGTTGTTTGCATAAAAAAGATGAGGGGGGGGGGGGGGGGGGGCGGGGGGGTATGCAGTGTAAGGCCAGAGGCCCGGTGTTCACACGTTATTACTGTGTCATGTCGCACAATAAATGATCTGCGAGGCACACACAATTATTCATTGGGACGCGCACACCGTAAAGTTGGAATACGGAGGTGTGTGTGTGTGTGTGTGGGTGTCTCTCTCTCGAATATCTTAAGATCAATGATGGTGGAGTTATTATTTTATTCAGTTCTTCGAGCTTCATTATTGTTATTCCGATATTCTGCCAGCTTGACGAGGGACGAATCGAACTCCGCATTTCATTTTCTCCCAGCCGACTATTTTCTACCCCTGTGACAAATTATATCTGTTTTCCTCCTTTTTCTGCTGTTGTTGTCGTTGAGAACAAAGACAAATGGCCGTTTATCAAGCGTCGGTTTGTCCTGTTGATGCGAGCGGCCCCGGAGGGCGGGGACTGCTCCTTACTGCTGTTTGGATGTGGACCATAATTTGTGTAACCCCGCGTTGGCCGCCTAAAGAAGACAAAAACAACAACTTCAAACGATTACCAGGCTGTTTGTCCCCGAGGAGATAAACCAATTCATCCGCTGCTCCCTCCTTTCTGCTTCCTTGCGAGGTGTTTTTTTCATTAGTATCTCTCGCGCTAACATCGCGACCCCACACTTTGAGCCCCTGCCTCGAGTGCTGCCGCGAGGACACACACACACGGATGTATAATTCATGGGTGACCTTCTTCTTCCCAGTAGCCACCTGGGCAGCATAGCTAGGGTTACTGATAGGTTACGCTTTGAGCTCAGGGAACGTGGAGGCTGAGGATTGTTGTGTGTTGTGCGTGTGTGTGTCTGTCTGTGAAGATGTGCTAGTTTGTGTGTCTGTGTGTGCACGGAGGTGAAGGGGGAAGCCTTGGGTGATCGGCTTGTAAAAAATAACCCCATATCCTCGCCACACGCACACTCATGCGCACACACACGCACACACACGCACGCACGCACACGCACACACACACACGCAGACATACACACACACACGCAGACACACACATACCCATCGTAGTTCGCCTCTTGGGGTTTTCCAAGGTAAAATGTCACTGGTAACTAGTCACCTGTAATGACATTTTTAGAGGGGGTGAAACTCCAAGTTGTAGCAGCGATGGAGAATATAAAGGACGATTTCCAATACTGGACTGTAGCTAGCTAGTCCAGGTATCTCACCCTACTCTTCCATTGTTCCCGCAAGCTAGCTAGAACAGGTGTCTTCCCCTCATCTTCTATTTTCTCCCCTCAGCTAGCTAGTCCAGTTGTCTCGCCCTCCTCTGCTACACACCTACACACACAAACACACACACACCTACACACACACATTGGCGTCGCACACGCACACACAAAATCCTGTTCGAAAACATTTGTCATGCATAGATCGGAGCAAACATGGACACGCATATCACAGCTCCCACTCTTTCAACACAAATGACAAATGCCACCAGACACACACACCAACACACATACACGAACGCACACATATAAGAGATAACACAACACGACACGACCCACGTGTTACCCACTGGGAAAATGATAGCCTTTCCGTGTGAGTGGGCTCAGTGTGTGTGCGTTTGTGTGTGCTCTGTTGCGAACAGCCACTAATAGCTAGCTGCTAGCTACTTATTTACAGGACAGATTAGTTGCGTGTGGAAATGACAGCCTTTGGTCCCGGAGGCTGCAGAGAAGCAGCCCCAGGAGAGCCCACGTCACAACACGAGTCCTTTCTCCTGTGGGTGTGCTGATTCACTTCCCTCTATCCCCTAGCCGTTGATCTGGTCCCCATAGCCCACACACGCTCGCACACAAAGATGCACGCACACGCACACATACACACACAGGACTGACACCAGGGGCGGGAAGTACATTTTTATCCACACTTAAACACTTTAATTAAACCAAACTACCACCTGGGAGGAGCCAGAGAGCTAATGCCACCGGGCTCATTAAGGAGCTACTGTTGCACTTTGACCCGCCCCCCAACCTTCATAGGCTGTCTGTCTCTCGCTCTCTCTTTCTCTCTCTCTCTCTCTTTCTTTCTAGAACAAAGGTCTGCCAAAAGTCCTCTAGACACACAACATCCTTCTGATGAGTTGATATTCCTTTGGTAATAAAGTAAAAAAACCACATGGCACATCACATTAATCAGGGGGTAATTTTATACTCCTATGTGTACATGTATGGGGAGGTCGGTATAAAAAACCAAACAATGCTCCATATAAAGCCTTGTCAGTCAGGTAAGCTGTTCACCTTGTTGTCCCATGGTGCATTACACTCGCTGCGAGCCCCGCTGAAGGTCACTCAATGATAACGATTGCTAACATAAGGCTTTCTCCCTTGTGCGTGTGTGCTTATGTGCGTCTGTGTGTGTGTGCGTGTGCGCGTGCGTATGTGTGTGTGTCCAGGTCTGGCCAGGGCCAAGTCCGTCCCAAGCCACACGTACTCCAACGAGGTGGTGACCCTGTGGTACCGACCCCCAGATGTCCTCCTGGGCTCCACCGACTACTCCACCTGCCTCGACATGTGGTGGGTATGCCCCTCCCGAGCACACTCGCACACACACACACACACACACACACACACACCTCTGTCCCTTCGACCCACTGCCCCTCCAGCTACAATAGCATAGTGCTGCTCATGCAGGACTAAAGCATACATCTGCAGCCTTGTCCTGCGATCGGTGTTTGCTCCAGGCTGCAGGCGATGTTCACCTATTAATGGCTCTGCACTGCGTCTACCTACTCCCCCTTATCCTCCACCTGCTCCTCCTGCTCTTATTCCTCAGTCTCCTCCTCCACCTCCTCCTCCTCCTGCTCCTGCTCATATTCCTCAGTCTCCTCCTCCTGCTCATATTCCTCAGTCTCCTCCTCCTGCTCATATGCCTCAGTCTCCTCCTCCTCCTCCCCAGTCACCCACAGAGCTTATACGATGACATCACTGATCAACAGCGGGGTTAATGTGTCCAGGGCCGTTGTCTTCAGATCAGGCCCCCACTCCCCCATTTCAGGCACGCAGCGACGGCTCAGGGTGGGTTGAAATGGAGCCAGGGAGATCTGGGAGGCAGGGCGTGTGTGTGTGTCTGGAGGGGGGAATGTGTGTGTGTGTGTGTGTGTGTGTGTGTGTGTGTGTGTGTGTGTGTGTGTGTGTGTGTGTGTGTGTGTGTGTGTGAAGAGGGGCTTGTGGGTGCGGTCGGAGAGAGATGGGCTGGGCTGGTTCTTATCAGAGCCCTCCTCCCACCTGGATAATTAGCCGTGTTCACATCTATCTCAAGACAGGCAGCGGACGGCGATGGGGTCCCCCGCACCGTGGACCCCCGCTCCGTGGACCCCATCTGCTTCCCACCGCGGCCAATTAAAGATCAAAAGTTGGGGGAGTGGAGGGGGAGGGGGGGGGGGCAGATGAGTTGTTTTTCATAAGCAGGTGGATGGGCAGCAAGCAAACCCTCTGAAGAATACACATTGAAAACCCTCCCCACACACACGCGCACACACGTACACACACACACACGCGCGCACACACACACGCACACGCACACAAACAGCGGCACAACCCCTCCCCCGATCGTCAGGATGTATTCTGCCGTTTCCTCTCCGTGACTCAGAGGAGGAGTGCGTTTACCCTCTAGGTGTGAGTGGTCTGCCTGCCCGGGCTTTATGAGGAGAAGGTAATGCATTCAGCTAATAGGCCGTGTCCAGGGAACACCAGAGCCTGTCTACTCTCTCTGTCCTGTTCCTCACTGGACTGGCCCGTACAGATCAAATGAGGGTTTTTCTCTCAGCCAAAGAACATGAGGGAACAATATTTATTTGCCCATTGTGTTTCTTACGTTGTCGTATTTTCATTACGCACTGTCGATTTTTGGTTTTATGTATACCGTGATCGATATACGTACTCCCACGCCTATTTTTTGAGCCAGTGGCGTAAGGTTAATTGGTTGTTAGTTTTGTATTTCCCCTATAATCCTAGTATTTAGTTTACAGGCAATGGTATTGTCAACATGGCAGTTTATTTCCTTTGTCTTGGCTTTTTTTGTGAAATATCCGCTCGTGAATTTCCAGTAACTCGCAAGCGGCAGAAAGCTGCACAAAGCATCATTACCATTCTGAGGTTCATTTAGCACTTTTCTTTTTGGACACATGTTAATTGAAACAAAAAATAAATTGAAACGTCGAGCCGCGGAAGACAATAAGACAAAGCGCTATCTGATGGCACGGCCATCGATCAGAACAAACGATGAATCATTTAACCTCAGAATACATTAAATAATGAATGGTTCACTTAAACAGCCCTGAGTTAATGTGTGAGTGGAGCGCATGAGCGTGCTGCGGGTTCACGCTACTTAACCACCGCCCATGGGAGGCGACTCCCCGCTGCCAGGAACATGTGTGGCATATATTTAACCTTGATGTGAATAAAATATCACAGTATTTTCAAACACACACACGCACATGCATCCACGCAGATGACTAGTGGATATTATTAATGAAACAATGGATTGAAATCAGAATAGAATATAAAGGAACAATGAATGATTTATGATGAACAGTGAGGCAGAAATAGATATAGACATAACCAACTTGAATTACGGCTCTTATGTTGAGGGGGGGGGGGGGTTATGCTCTCTGTGCACGTATATAGTATCAGTCCATCAAGCATTCAAGGGCTGTAATCTATTTAATATTTCAATCATCAATGTAGTTCTTTATATTGTACTTTATAGTGGCTCAATGTTAGAGCCAATACAAGGCATCTGGCAGATATTCTATATACTTTTCCCACGGATTAAGTTGTTGTTTTTACAGTCTTTGCTTTCACTGTGCACTCCATGCACTCTGGCACATCTCACCCCAGTGAGGAAGACATTCTGTGAGCTCCAATAGGAGTCCTGGAGCTCCTGGGCTCCTATAGGAGGCTTATGGAGATGGATGAGGTTATACCCCAGCCAAAATGGATCTTAGCATGCTGTGAATGTCTCTCCTGCTCCCCCACTCTCTTTGCTCCCCCCCTCTCACTCTCTATCCGTATGCCTCTATGAGTGTCTCACCTCTTTGCCTTCTCTTTCTCTCTCTCTCTCTCTCCGTATGCCTCTACGAGTGACTCTCTCCCTCTGCCTTCTCTCTCCCTCTGCCTTCTCTCTCCCTCTGCCTTCTCTCTCTCTCTCTCTCTCTCTCTCTCTCTCTCTCTCTCTCTCTCTCTCTCTCTCTCTCTCTCTCTCTCTCTCTCTCTCTCTCTCTC
>NC_044058.1:18253835-18311335 GCF_902167405.1 Gadus morhua
CCCTTCTGTCTCTCTCTCTCTCTGTCTCCTCCCCTTCTGTCACTCTATCTGTCTCTCTCTCAGTCTCTCTCTCTGTCTCCTCCCCTTCTGTCTCTCTGTCTGTCTCCCTTGCTGTCTCGCAGAGACGCAGGTGCAGGGCTGTCACTGTGGAAGTGAGAGTGGGGGGAAAGGGAATTGAAAGGTCAGCGCACAAAACTACAGGATGGGCACTCTGCATCAGGAGCATAACACAAACATTTCCTTTTTAATATGCAGGGACCAGTTTGCTTCAAATCATAGACATTAACCAGGTCCTAACTTGCATGTTTTTGGGTAGATGTTTAAGATTGGTTTAAAAAAACAACCTTTACTTATCTGATTGCCTGACATTTGTTTGTCCCTCTCTCTCTGTCTCAGTCTCCCTCTGAACTCAGTTAAATTCAGTAAATGTAAGGGTTTAAAGGTTGTCTCAGCGATGTTGGGTGACGTCACTTCTGTTGGTATTTGACGTGAGATCCCTCCCTTCCGTGTTTCGTGCATCCAGTAAAAACTTTCATGGACGCATCGCAAAACCCTTGTCGGTGATTGGCTGGAATACTATTTATTTCGGTTTTGAGTGGTTGGTAGTACCATTTTGTTTTTGGGTACGATCTTGGAGCATAGGCTGCCTACAGAGACACGTTTTTTTGAAGGCCTGCTTATGGGTTGGGAAGCTAGCGGATGGTGAGGAAAGATCAGATGAATGTGATAATTTATGTTTCGGCCTAGAATCGCTGATATAACCTTTAATTTAGAAAATTCATACCTTAAAGGCCGAATGAAAACCATAAAAATAACACAATAATATAAGCTAGTCCCTCTGTTTTGCGCTATCACTACAACTCTATCTATATATATTTATGTATTCACCTCTTTCTTACATTGTGTGTGAATTTAATGTTATTCTATGGCCTATGGTTCCATTTTGTCACTGTGTATATCAGTAAGATTGTGTGGGTGTTTCTCCTTTGGCCCCTGCTGACAGGTGTGTCGGTATAAGTTAAAGAAATGGGCCAACAGTGAAATCTAGGTCTGAATATCCCCAAAGCAAAGCCACACGCCTTCCACAACCAGACACATCACCTTATACAATCACACTTCACAGGGTGAGAGAGAGAGAGAGAGAGAGAGAGAGAGAGAGAGAGAGAGAGAGAGAGAGAGAGAGAGAGAGAGAGAGAGAGAGAGAGAGAGAGAGAGAGAGAGAGAGAGAGAGAGAGAGAGAGAGAGAGAGAGAGAGAGAGAGAGAGAGGGGGGGAGGGGGAGGGAGAGGGAGAGGGAGAGGGAGGGAGGGGGAGATGAGTGAAAGACTGCAGCGAAAACAAATCAAGCGGCGCAGAGCATGCTGCTGTTGTCCTGCTGTTGACAGTAAGGGGTTTCTGCATGTGTGTGTATGTCTGCGTGCACTGTTTGCTGTGCACAGTATGGTCTTGTCCAGTCAGCTTGGGGCGCTCTGATTGGCAGGGCCAGCTCAGTGGGTTCATGGACCCACCCCAGTTTTAAACATGCAGGGAACGCTGTTGTCGTGGCTGGTCTTGGAAAGTGGTTAACATGGGAGTGAAGGGTCAACTCTCTGCTGCGTGTCTCCCAGGCAGGGGGGGGCTTATCCTTCTCTTCGTCACCCTCTGAGATTGAAGAGGTATGTAAACAAACTGTACTGCAGACTGAGGGGCGAGGCTGCACGCTTATAAACTTAACCTATTAGCTGAGTCTGGCTGGCTTGGTGGGTGGCATTTATTTTTAAGGTGTGTGTGTGTGTGTGTGTGTGTGTGTGTGTGTGTGTGTGTGTGTGTGTGTGTGTGTGTGCGTGTGCGTGTGCGTGCACATACGTAAAGCCTGGAATCTGCCCTTTGACCTCAGGAATCTCCCTATTGATGGATCTCTCTTTACATCTCTTTTCCTGGCTGCCCTTGACCCTTCTCTCTGCGCACACACACACACACACGAGCAAACACAGTGTATCTCAGCGGGCCTGGGCTGCCATGACCTTGCTCCGTGTGGATCAGTGTGTCTGCAGCATTTCAACGGGGCCTCCTTGAGTTACATGGCTGCCAGGCCGGAATTCAACGCAACAAACGCAAAAACAAACCTCAGCATGCGATCCCTGGAAACGCCTGCGTGGCCGCATGCAGGACATGAGAATCCTCCCCCTTATCCTTTCACTCGCAAGCAGAATAAGATCTCTGCTTGTTTTTCTCTTTGCATGTCTCGTTCTCCTTCCGTGATCTTGGAAATGAGGAGAACACGTTTTGTTTTTTAGGGGGCCCTGACTGCTGCTGTGATGCATCAGTCTCTTCCTCCTTGGCCTCATCCCCCCCCCCCCCCCCCCCCCCCCACACACTTCCTTGTGGCTGACAAGCCCTCCCCCCCACACCCCTCAAACCACAAAGACAATGACATTCACTCGGATACCCTCCAACCCTCATGCCTGTTATCCTCTCTCTCTCTCTCTCTCTCTCTCTCTCTCTCTCTCTCTCTCTCTCTCTCTCTCTCTCTCTCTCCTGTTTTCTCCCCCACACACTTCAAAGTGCACTAATCTCCACCATCAATAATGGTGGAGATCCTGCCTGCCTACCCACAATGCACCACTGCCTCCGCTCTACCCCACCTCCTCACTCCACGGCGGCGGCCCTCCCACCCCGACGCCTCGTCCCTGCCCAGTCAGCCACGCACGAGTGGGCCGACCTTGGCGCTGTCAGGGCACCTTATCTGCACCACGCAGAACCTATGTAGACGTCCGGAATTGGGGGCAGCGTACCCTAAAGACCCCAGGATCCCTCCCCGTGTTCTGCTGCAGGGACCACGGCCCCCTGAGGAACCCATGGCTAGGCGGCCACATCTTGGTTTTGTTGCCCTTTATAGCCATCTGAAACGATGTTAATACCTTTTGTCCGACGCTCGACTGCTTTTAGAACAAGATTGCCACATTATGAAAGCTGTTTGGTGAGACGATGTAAAGAGTTGTAAAGAGGGAGCAGAAGAAAGCATGATTTTTGCTCCTTCTCCACCAATCCCTCTGCCGTTGAGAACTCACACAACTGGGATTGAAAGGCAACATGGCTTCCCAAATTCAGAGTAGATACCCTGTCAGGTCAGAAAGGTCTATCCAAATTCTTAGTTGTCTCAGATGGAGGCAGGCGCAGTCCACAGCAGACACATGTTCTTGCTACAAAGCAGCTCACTATTTGCTGTCGGATGGCTTCGGCATTTCTAACAAAGGACACACAAATGATAGCTCTTCAATCTAACATACAGCTCTTCTGAGTCACACGAGTCAAACTTTCGATCAATTCAACACTTTCTTCAACAATCTGTCTGACTCATCATGCTTCTGGAGGCGGGGATCTGTAAGCACGTTATTGACAAACACAAAAACTCGATCAGTGTCAGTGAGTTGTAAAAAACAATCTGTGAAGGGTTCAAATCAAAACTGCTAGATTGGCCACTGTAGAAATGCACTCTTTAAAATCCCCTTCTGAAAGCTTCATCCACCCAAGAATGGAGTTTCGCCCGTAGAATATCTCCCAACGAAACAGGGAACAAGTCATCTCCCCTTAATAGTTGGCTAAAACATAGTTTGGCTGCTGGCTGTGCTGGGTGTGTTTGGCGTAGCTCCACAGTGTTGGTGTGGTTTCTGTGGGTTTGGATGCAGAGTGCCCACCAGGTGGGATGTGTGATTTATGGTCTGTTGACGGCTATGGAGTTAGCTGTATTAATCCATTTCCCAGCCAATAAAATGGGGTTGTTTACACTCGGGAGGGTCGTCTGGGCTCATCCCGTGTTTGCCAGTTCAACGGTGATGGGAATCCCGCAGAGATACACCCTCCTTTCACTGAGACAAGGTGACCCCCATCCCTTCTCCTTACAACTACCTTCCTTTCCCACAATTCTCGGAAACATCTGTTTCTCCCGTTGAAGGAAAAGACCTCTAACACAGCGCTCTCATCTTACACCTTTCCACAGATTGACAGGTCCCGCTCCAAATTGCTTTTGTTTCCCAGGTGTGTGTGCGGGTGTCAGTGTGCTGGAGAGCGTTCGACTCACACGGCAGTATTAGCCCGAGATATCAGGTAGCAATTACCGTTGGAAATACTATATGTCGCTTATGAACAGTTTTGGGAGGTGTGTCCTTCGGGGAGGTCTGTGTGTGTGTGGGGGGAGGTCTGTCTCTGTGTGTGTGTGTGTGTGTGTGTGTGGGGTGGGGGGGGGGGGGTCTCAGGTGCAAGAAAGGTTTTTTGTTCCCTCTAGAAGGGTGGGGGGATCAGGGACCCCACTCAGCCATATTGGGGCCACATTACTGCTCCCATTCCCCGTGACAGGGTCCGAGATGGGATGTGTGGTGACATGGGAGGTGTGTGTGTGTGTGTGTGTGTGTGTGTGTGTGTGTGTGTGTGTGTGTGTGTGTGTGTGTGTGTGTGTGTGTGTGTGTGTGTGTGTGTGCTCGTGTGTGTGTGTATACTCGTGTGCGTGTCCATGTGTGTGTCTGTGTGTGTGTGTGTGTCTGCCCGTAGGTGTATGTGTCTGTGTGCCCGCGCGTGTGTGCATTCAATGGGAACAGGAAGTCAGGCTGTGGTGCGTACATACACCTCAAAGCGGCCAGTGATGTGAGAGCGCTGGAGAAATCAGATAGCGATGCTGTAGAGGACAAAGACGTTGACTTTCCACCACCTTGCCTGGGCTGCTCGCTTCCTCAGTATGTACGGACGAGATACAGCTGCAGTATTTCACTGCCCTCCGGTGCCTTAAGATCCACCCTGTGTGTTTCACTATTTCTCCAAGCAAGATAGGGTTTGTCTATGTGTCTGTGTGTTATTGCACATCTGTGTGTGTGTGTGTGTGTGTGTGTGTGTGTGTGTGTGTGTGTGTGTGTGTGTGTGTGTGTGTGTGTGTGTGTGTGTGTGTGTGTGTGTGTGTGTGTGTGTGTGTTGTGTTTATGAGTGTGTATGTGCACGAGTCTGTATCAGTATGCACATTTGTGATAATGTCTTTATTGTTGTGTGTAGGCCTGCGTGCTTGGGCCTGTGTTTGCATGTGTGCGTGTGTTTATGTACATGGCATGTTTCCAAAGCCCATAACCGCCGCAGTCAGGGTATGGCATCCAGAATATGGCAGCAAGGGTAAAGCAGACAAGGTATCAGCCAAGGTATATCAGCTAAGGTATAGCAGCCAAGATATACTAACCAGTCTACAGCAGCCAAGGTATAGCAGCCAGGACATAACAGCCAAGGTATAGCAGCCAGGGTATAGCGTCCAAGGTACAGCAGGCAGGTTATAGCAGCCAGGGTATAGCGGCCACCCAGGGTATAGCGTCCAAGGTATAGCAGGCAGGTTATAGCAGCCAGGGTATAGCGTCCAAGGTATAGCAGGCAGGTTATAGCAGCCAGGGTATAGCAGCCACCCAGGGTATCAGCCAGGCTATAGCAGCCTTGTTTTGGCATTGCTCACCCGTGATGTACGCCCGCAGTCCCCAAGGCATAACCGATGTCGTGCTGGCGTTGCCGCGGCGATGATGAAGGGGACGGCTGGTGTTTGACTGCGGTGAGCGATGGTGTTTGTGTGGGCCGGTAATTAAGATAGCACCCCCCCCCCCCCCCCTCCCGCAGCCCCCCAGGGTGCACCAAGGTGAGGGCGAGAGGACGGCTAATTTCTATCACCACATCTCCCCGGGAATGAGATGTGTTTGTGTTTGTCTGTGTGTGTGTGTGTGTGTGTCCATGTGTGCGTAAAGCGTGTGCGTGTGTGCATAAAACATGTGAGAGAGCGAGAAGAAATGGGTGAGTGTGTGTACGTGGGGATTTGTGAGTCTATTACGCTTTGTTTTGTTTGCCACACACATATCACGTTTGGACACTCTTGATACACAGGCACATATTCTCATTTAGACTCTGTCACATAAACACACACACACACACACACACACTTGTTCATCACCCCCCTCATCATCATGCTTGGCCGTGGGGTCTTGGATGTGTACGCCCGTAGCTCAGTGTAATTACATTTTTCCTTCGTCCTTGATGGAGCGATAACGGGATCCCCCTCTGCTTCCTTTGTATTTTTGTCACAACAATACAAAGTCCATGAGTCGCCGATGGAGCGAAATGTCCTCAATTGCGATTTGTCCAAATACTAAATTGTGCCTGGAAATTTATTTTTGTTTGTTTGTTTGGTTCAAGTGTTATGATGAGTGATCTATAATTCAGATGGGGATGATGGAACAAACAACTGCATCCACTTGTCCAGCAGTGAATGCTGTGCCACATATTTTCACTTCTCTTACTGAAGACAATCACTACATAAACGATCATTTTAAATCAATATTCATAAAAGACAAGAATG
The DNA here is from genome assembly GCF_902167405.1 of Gadus morhua. Taxonomy (NCBI): domain Eukaryota; kingdom Metazoa; phylum Chordata; class Actinopteri; order Gadiformes; family Gadidae; genus Gadus; species Gadus morhua. Next base: position 18,260,187 of record NC_044058.1, read on the forward strand.
AATTCCCTTACCCTTTTCGGGTAAGGGAATTCATATCTCTTGTTTAACAATTCCTTCTGCTTTGCACTCAAGCATAGCCACAACCACACCAAGATGTTCAGTCGTCTGCACCTAAAAAGCCACAACTATTTTTGTCAGTATTAAACTGGGGTTTAAAATTCCACTTTAATGATGCTGTGGGGATCTCTTCGTTGAAGTTAGATAACGAGGATAAACGTCAAACAATGGCAAGCCATCATCACTGCTGCGCTTAGAACCCAAGAAAAGCCTCAAACGATCGAAAAAGAATGTTATCAGCTTAATGGACAGGCTTTGTCTGGTCGAATCCTTTGACAAGAGTGTTTGTCAGAGTTGCCGACTTGCGACGCCGATGCACTACTGCTCTCTGCTGGCGGCTTCCGTTACTACATCGACTGTCTCCCTATTCAATCATGCATGCTGCAGTAATCGGTCAACTCAATTATTCTCCATTACATGTCCATATAGCTTGGTCTCTTGCCCACTCCCATCTCCTTGTTTCAACCACTATTTATTTCCCTCCCGCACAGTTTGGTTTGTTACTGTTGACTGATCACACTGTGCCAGGCAATTTTTGGTCGGTTCTTCTGCGTAAGCATCTTTTTTTTCTGCTCCGCAAAACCCCACCACAGGCAATTCATGTGACTGCACATTGGCTTTTTATTATTTATTGTAACTCTACCCCCCCACCCCCCACCCCAAAAAAAAAAAAAACATGTTCCTGAGACCTTCAGACACTCACAAGACAAGAACACCCAGACCTTGTCGTCCTCGTGATTTATTTCATAACCAGCCGATCTCTTTCTCTCACCCACACTCGTGCTTCCTCTTTCCGTTCGTCTCCCCCCTCAGTTTGTTCGATGTGTGTTTTTTCCTCTTGTATATTTAATGTAACCCAGCTGCTCACAGCGGTAGGGCCGCCAACACGAGAACAGACACACTAGAAAAAGAGGACGTTCGATTTTGCAACTTCAGGATGAGAAGGCTGGAAATCTGGAAGCCATAAGCGGTCGGAGTTGTGAAACATAATTTGATAGGCATGACCGCCGCTCTGTGGTCCACGGCTGGAACCCCTATGAGCTGTGTGTTGCTGATATCAGTGCCTGTGCCCATGAGCAGATGACTGGGTGATGGGAAGTGTGTGTCTTGGTCTCTTTTTCCACAACAACCTTTGTTGCGGAAAAAGCCTGTCAGGACCCAAACAGACAAAGTAATATCGGTCGTGTGTTGTCACAGAATAAAAGTCAAACCCTGACCTTGCTCCTCAATAACCGTGGATGATTGTTTGGGTTCGGGAGAACAACCGTGAGCGAGTTAATCTAGCGCTGTGTTGTTGTTCCTCTGCTCTCAGGTCCTGGGAACCCCCTCAGAGGACATCTGGCCAGGGGTCCACTCCCTGCCTCACTTCAAACCAGGTGATTTGACACACACGCACGCACGCACGCACGCACGCAGGCAGGCAGGCAGGCAGGCAGGCAGGCAGGCAGGCAGGCAGACAGGCAGACAGGCAGGCAGGCAGGCAGGCAGGCAGACAGGCAGACAGACAGACACGCAGACAGGCAGACAGACAGACAGGCAGACAGACACGCAGACAGACAGACAGACACGCAGACAGACACGCAGACAGACAGACAGACAGACACGCAGACACGCACACAGACAGACAGACAGACAGACAGACACGCACACAGACAGACAGACAGACAGACAGACACGCACACAGACAGACAGACAGACAGACAGACACGCACACAGACAGACAGACAGACAGACACGCACACAGACAGACAGACAGACAGACACGCACACAGACAGACAGACAGACCGACACGCACACAGACAGACAGACAGACAGACACGCACACAGACAGACAGACAGACAGACACGCACACAGACACGCACACAGAAATATGCAGACACACAGGCACATAATCACACAGGTACACGCACGCACACAGCAACACAAATACACACAGACACACAGAGCTGTGCACAAACTCCCCGGCCCCTGGCCAGCAAGTGCAGGGGTAAATGGGGGGAACGTAGCCAGGGGCTATGAGGTCTCTCTAGCAGCCAGCCGGTCTAAAGTTTCCCCGTATCTCCTGTGCTGCTGGGAGCTCTGCTGGGCCTGCCAGCCCCTCTGACAGGCAGCCAGAGCGGACCCTATGGGAGCTCATTAGTCCTCCGGTTCAATTAATTCAGATGTGTACTCTTTAATGTGTGAAGGAAACGCACCAAACCGAAGGGAGGGGGGGTGCAGAGGAGTTTATAGAGTGTGGAGACTAGAGTACACCGCGGTATGGAAATGAAGAGCGGGGGGGGGGTGACAGAGGTAGGGAAGGGGATGCAGGGAGGGGGAGGGAGGTAGTGAAGGGAATGAGAGGGAGGAAGAGGGAGGGAGGTAATGGAGGGGGAGGGAGGTTATGAAGGGGATGGGAGGGAGGGTGAAGGAGGTAGTGAAGGGAATGAGAGGGAGGGAGGTTATGAAGGGAATGAGAGGGAGGAAGAGGGAGGGAGGTTATGAAGGGAATGAGAGGGAGGAAGAGGGAGGGAGGTTATGAAGGGGATGGGAGGGAGGGTGAAGGAGGTTATGAACGGGAGGGGGAGGGATCTTATGAAGGGGAGGGAAGGGAGGGTGAGGGAGGTAATGAAGGAAGGGGGAGGGGGGTTATGTACGGGAGGGTGGGGGGGAGGGAGAGGGAGGTTATGAAGGGGAGGGAGGTAATGAAAGGGGATAAGAGGGAGGGTGAGTGAGGTAAGGAAGGGGATGGGAGGGAGGGAGATAGTGAAGGGGAGGGGGAGGGAGATAGTGAAGGGGAGGGAGGGAGATAGTGAAGGGGAGGGGGAGGGAGATAGTGAGGGGGAGGGGGAGGGAGATAGTGAAGGGGAGGGGGAGGGAGATAGTGAAGGGGAGGGAGGGAGATAGTGAAGGGGAGGGGGAGGGAGATAGTGAGGGGAGGGGGAGGGAGATAGTGAAGGGGAGGGGGAGGGAGTTAGGGAATGGGTTGGGAGGAAGGGAGGGAGGAGGAGGGAGATAGTGAGGGGGAGGGAAATGGGGGAGGGAGATAGTGAGGGGGAGGGAGGGAGGGGATGGGAGGGAGGGAGGGAGGGTGAGGGAGGGAGGTAATGAAGGGGGAGAGGGGTTGAGGGAGGTAATGAAGGGAGGGGGGAGGGATGGTGAGGGAGGTAATGGAGGGGGAGGGAGGGGGAGGTAGTGAAGGGGCTGGGAGGGAGGTAATGAAGGGGGAGGGAGGGAGGGGGAGGGAGGTAATGAAGAGGGAGGGAGGGAGGGTGAGGGAGGTAATGAAGAGGGAGGGAGGGAGGGGGAGGGAGGTAATGAAGGGGGAGGGAGGGAGGGTGAGGGAGGTAATGAAGGGGGAGGGAGGGAGAGGGGGCGTTCAGTTGGGGGCTGATCAATGCAGTCTGAGGGTATGAAGGGTGCGGTGTGCTGTCAGGACAACATGTGACAAACCACCCATCTCTTGTGACCAATTTAGAGAGGCACTGGTGTGACAGAGAGACACACACACACACACACACACACACACACACACACACACACACACACACACACACACACACACACACACACACACACAATTAGTATCACTTCCTGCCGCCCTGACTGCTGTTCCCCTCACACAGTGTGTTGGACAGCTGTGCGCTTGATGATCTCACACAGACACAAACACTCACACACACACACACTTCACACAGACCTCAAACCTGTTCATCCGGTGCCTGCTGTTATCAAGGCTATCAATCCTCACAACCTGACATCAGAAACAAAAAGATCAACGAGTACTCACACAGGAAGAACTCGTAGGACAAAACCATTATTTTGTTTTACTTTCTATGTGGTTTATTGAAACAACAACTTTCAACTTGAAAGGATTTCATTTTCACTGTAGGCTACATGTCTTCAAAGTCATGGTATTGGCATGACCAATACCATGAGAGCATGAGAGTGAGAGAGACAACTGCTTCAGCTGCATTTACAGACACACAGCAGCAGGTGGCAGTGTTGCCCCATTCTTTGTTCATGCTTTGCTTTTTGTGTGTTTAGGAAGAACCGTTTGTCCCTGAAATGAAGGGATGCGCAAATATTTTCTCTTGTATGACATATTTTAATATTTCAATGATGATTAATTGCATTTTCACACAATCACTGCTGACACATCCAAACTCAAACTCCGATTGAGTATGGTCTGAGTTATTTCCTAAATCTTTCAGAAAAATTGTTATGAAAGAAGTTCAAGGCTGCCCTATCGAGGCAAATACGTCTCTTCTAGACATATCATAGTGTTCTCTCTCACTCTCGCTCTCGCTCTCCATTTTTCCCATGCTCTTCCTTTACTCTCTTCCCAAACAGTCCCCCAAGCCAGAGCCTCCTGGCTCCTGTCAGACCCCGGAGTCTGCGACAGGGTTCTATAGAGTAGGCTGAGCAGAGGCCTAACTGACCAGTCGATGGCTAAACGACGACCTGTCTGTCTGGCTGCCACACTGAAAGTTGGAGACTTCACACTAATTTGCATGCATGCATGCCGAGCCGGGGGTGGGGGGTGGGGGTGGGGGGGGATGGTCGAGGAAGGCATCTGTAAGAAATACCAAGCCAAACTCGCGAAGCCCAGCAAACAGGTCCGGAAGCGTGCATGTTGTGACGTTGAAGGCCGAGACCTGTTCATGTCGAACACATACAGCATACATGCGTAAACATCGTGAGGAAATCCAACGCTCCCGGGGACGGGAGGTTCCAAGAGGCGCTGAGTGGCGCTTCGATATTTTGAGAAGCGTTGACAGTTTGGACCGTTCTCTGCCAGCTGGCACTGAACGCTGGCGGCGTTCTGAGCACCTCCTTAAGTATAGGTTCATCCTGGGTGCAAGGAGCCACGCATACCTGTACAGGACGAGGTCGATCTCCTAGGTTGCACTCGGCCTGTTTTGTAAGGTCCATTGATCTCGAATATGCTTGTGTGTCTTCCTGTGTTCACAGACCGCTTTACAGTTTACAGCGCTAAGAAGCTCAGACAAGCATGGAATAAGTAAGTAGAAGCAGACGAGTGTTCATTCATTCATATGTTACCATGTAATGTGTGTTTGTGCGTGTGGGTGGGTGGGTGGGTGGGGGTCTGTTTGTGTCTCCACTTTTGCATCGTCTGTGCATGAATGAGCACATTACGTATCAAATTACTTTTTTTATAAATGAGTTTATTCCTCTGTTATTAATGCACAGGTTTGTGTGTATGTGTATATATAATCCCCTCTGACACCACTCTTTAGTATGCTCCATGTAGACCGTAACCAATCATCTGTGAGGAGTCTAACTGACATTCAGGACAGAGACAGTTAATCCTGAACAATTTCCTCTTGCGTTATTATAAACAGACACACACACAAACACACACTCCCAAACAAAGACTTGTCACTTTCTCTGTGGTCACCCCTTCCCTCTTTCTTGGAAGACAACAAAATATGTCTCCGTCCCAAGCAGCAGCATCACTCTAAACAGTAATCCAGTTCAGTCTGGATTGTGGTGTTCGGGCATCACCGTGGTGATGTGTGGGGGGGGGGGGGCTTGGCCAGACTCTAGCCTCACTTTGAGTTCGGGCCCAGATGGTAGAAAAGGGCATGGAGTCATGATCCGGGATTTCATCCAGATGTTTGCCGAACCCACAGAGAATCAGCCCTCTGGCACACATCTGGAGCAGCAGACGCACATGAATTTGATTTTTTATTAGTTTTGGGGGGGGTTGTTGTATCAACACTACCAACAAAATATTGTGCAGTGTACGATTGAACATGATGTGTGTACCTGCAAGAAAAGTGTTTGGGGAGAACTACTCTGTTTCAAACACTACAACTGCTCTTTCTTTCATTCATTCCTTAATTCATGAACTTATAGACAGAAATAAGCCAAGTGCTGTATTCTATGCATGTGAATGTCCCGACATCAATGCATTTCTTTGTCTGTTGTAGATTCAGCTGATTTACTTTTGGAAGCATTCTCACTGGCAGTAAACTCGTCTGAATTAACTTTACCGACCAACAGACAGACAGACAAACAGGCCCACAGACATACATACAGAATCAAAGCCAGCCAGACAGAGACTAAACCAGACAGGCATTGACACACTTGTCCTTTTTATATACTTTGAACTCTTCAGCACGCACACACACACACACACACACACACGAACACACACATACACACACACACACACACACACACACGAACACAAACACAAACACAAACACAAACACAAACACAAACACAAACACAAACACACACACACACACACACACACACACACACACAGGCCAGTGATCCTGCTCACACAAGCTTCCAGCCAACCCCAACAGGACCACCGCCTCCCATGGTGTCCGCCTGCTACCATGTACTCGGGCGTCCAGCCCCTCTCTGGCCTAGCTCCGCTCCACCAGGAAGTAAATCTGTGTGCCGCCTATTTATGAACACACCTCGCCAAGGCAAGCTGAGGAATGTCTCTTCCCTTGACCTCCTTGTATGGTTGGCCAGGGAGCTATAAAAATAAGCCTGATATGTATCACACCAGTGTTCCTTCAGCACCGAGGCCCTTGATGAAAGGCTGGCATCCTTTATGCTGCCGTTGAAGAGCAAGATGTGTGTTCGGACACGTCGACAAGGCCTGACTTGGGCGGACAGGACTTCACGGTTTGCTAGCCCCGGTGAGCGTAGCTGAAACGATCAACTGTTGACAGCAATAAAGGCGTTCTCTCCCCCCTCCCCCCGGGAGAGGAAATTGGTCCGTTCCTTGCTGCTTTCGGACCCATCATCCTGAGATTTTTAATAGCAGGAATAGTTATCTGACAATTACGGGGGTGGAGGAGGTGGAGTGTGAAGCGTGTTGGACAGCGATGGCAGAGAGGAATGCACCCCTACATCAACACCTGTCTGAAGCGTCTCCAGCACATCACCACCAGCTCCTTATCGTCCCGTTTGGCTAACGCTAGGAGTCATTTATTACACATTCCTGGTTGAGTATTTCACACAAAAGTCCTCGCATGACTCAAGTAGGTTCCCCGTCAGAAACTCAAGTTGCACCCCCTACTCACACTGTACATGGCTCACATATTGGCAGAGGCAATTTTTATTATTTTTATTATGCAGAGCAGCTCCAGCGAAGGATGGCGCTGTGAAGATGAGAGAGAGGCCCTGATGGACTTCATTAGCTTCATCCCTGCATCTCCTCGCTCTGCCTAGTCCTCCTAGACTCACTCTCTCTCTCTCTCTCTCTCTCTCTCTCTCTCTCTCTCTCTCTCTCTCTCTCTCTCTCTCTCTCTCTCTCTCTCTCTCTCTCTCTCTCTCTCTCTCTCTCTCTCTCTCTCTCTCTCTCTCTCTCTCTCTCTCTCTCTCTCTCACCCAGTCTCTCTCTCTCTCTCTCTCACCCAGTCTCTCTCTCTCACCCAGTCTCTCTCTCTCTCAAATTCAAATTCAAAAGTCATGCATTGGCATGACTGTTGTGGTAAACCAAACAGTGTTGCCAAAGCATGACAGTATTACAATTGTTACGTATAATACCAAAATAGAACGTCCAAACAATATGTACATATAACAACCTTAAATGAATGTAATGAAAAGCTACATAAAACACATTATAGGTTACTAATAATCATTAAAATAAAGCATAAAAAAGTGAGTGGGGCTCTATCCCGTCGGGGTGGGAGGTGCAGTGAGAGCGAGCAGCCTCGAGAAGCCACAGCATGGGGCGGGCTGGGAAGTAGAAGAGGAAGAGGGGCTTAGGATGACATCATGATTATTTAATGCGACCCAGGCCGACATCAACGGACAGGGTGTTGCAGTTGGGGTTTTTATATCCTTTTTTGTGTGGCCGAGTTCATGCGCTCTCTTCCATGGTGCCTCTTTCAGGAGGATCCTGAAAGACGCCAAACACACATGTGCACAAACAGGTCTGCAAGGGTCCGTCATAAAGCCCTAAAGTGGAGAGGAGGATAGGACCTCCCTCATTCGTAGCCTTCTTAATTCAGCCCTGCACTCTGAAATATTAATTGTGTGTGTGTTGGGGGGGGGGGATCTTTTGTGTGGGTGCACAATTGGAGTGTATGTATATGTGTGCGTTGGTCGAAGTGGTGTCGTCGTGAGCTGAGACAGTTCCTTTTCACCAAAACCATTTAAGTACACAAACCCAACATTGAGTTGTGTTGTAATGTTAAGGTAAAAAACAGGAATGGAAAGACTGGGGATAACATAAATGGGGTAATGTTTCGTGAAGAATAATGTTTGTATTGTAGAAGGGCACCAAATTATCTTGTTGCCCGTATTTGACTGTTGGAGTTGGAGTCAGGTGTTATTAACCTCCTGTGTGTGTGTGTGTGTGTGTGTGTGTGTGTGTGTGTGTGTGTGTGTGTGTGTGTGTGTGTGTGTGTGTGTGTGTGTGTGTGTGTGTGTGTGTGTGTGTGTGTGTGTGTGTGTGTGTGTGTGTCACAGGCTGGGCTACGTGGACCATGCAGAGGAGCTAGCGTCCAGGTTCCTCCAGTGCTTCCCAAAGAACCGCATCTCAGCGCAGGCAGCTCTGAACCACGAGTACTTCAGCCACCTACCGCCACGGATCTGGGAGCTGCAGGACAGTAAGTACCCCTCGCTCTCTCACTCTCTCTCTCTTGTTCTCTCTCTTTCACTTCATTTTTCACTTTCTCCCTCTCCCCTCTTGCTCTGGTCGCATAGGATTAGTGTCATACCCCCTCCAGTGTCGTGACTGTACATTATCCAAGAGAGGGAGATAAACAAGGAGAGAGAGAGAGAGAGAGAGAGAAAGAGATAGAGAGAGAGAGAAAGGGAGATGGAGAGCGAAGCAGAGAGAGAAAGAGAAAAGGGGAGAGGGAGAGAGAAGCAGAGAGAGGTAAACAGAGAGAGGGAGAGAGAAGCAGTGAGAGAGTGATCAAGAGTGAGAGGGAGAGAGAAGCAGAGGGAGAGTGATCAAGAGTGAGAGGGAGAGAGAAGCAGAGGGAGAGAGAGCGAGATAAACAGAGAGAGGGAGAGAGAAGCAGAGAGCGGTCAACAGGGAGAGAGAAGCAGAGAGAGAGATAAATAGGGAATGGGAGAGAGAAGCAGAGGGAGAGAGAAACAGAGAGAGGGAGAGAGAAGCGGAGAAAGATCAACAGGGAGAGGGAGAGAGAAGCAGAGAGAGAGATAAAAAGGGAAAGGGCAAAAGAAGCAGAGCGAGATAAAAAGGGAGAGGTAGAGAGAGAAAATGGGAGAGGAGAGGGAAGAAAGAGAGGAAAATGGTCCATTAGCAGAAGAGATAATAGAGATGTGACCATTGTCAACGGATCCTGCTGTACTGCATGCAGTCAGGGGCCCAAGAGTTAGTCAGAGACACACTTCATGTGACATGTTATTGGACAAATCGTGTGTGTGTTGACACAATTATCCATAAATCCCTTAAAATCCCTAATAAAACAGCTTTTGGGGGGCCCTGTTCGTCGGTGGAACCAAAGCTAACACTAACACGGCCAACAACGCCAACAGAAGGATCCCACAGACGACCAGTTTCAAAATACACACACACACAGTCCTTTTTTTTCCTTCCTCTTTTTTTAATTCCCGAGATTAGGATATTCCGGCAGCGTTATTAATCCTGTTATCAGCACCCAGCAGGTTGTTATGCAGAAGATGGCGGTCACTGGGGAAGAGATGCCTGGCTTTGATTTGTCTTCCTCCTCACGTTCTCTTTCACCCATCGCTTTCGCGTTTTCTCATTTTGACACACACACACACACACTCTCACATGCCACACACACACACACACGCACACACACAGACTAATACAGACACGTACACAGAGACACACAGACTCTCAAGCAGAAAGAGCTGAATGCAGTGCAGCCAACGTCAAAGCAACAGAAGAGATTCACAGACTGGAATGTTAGTGATTTAAAGTTCCTCTCCCACATAACTGAGGATATCTGGGGATTAATTGCAAGATTTATTGCAGAACGGTTATTTTTTTCATTTGAGAATAGAACGGGACAATGTGTCCAAGGTTTGCGGTGATGCTATAGCCGCTAAGGGCAGAGGGGGGTATGATTATTATGAATATGCAGCAGTAAGAAGAAATCACCATGGCTAATTACGCTAGCCTTTTCCATTGCGCAGCCTTAAGCCCAGGTTTTTTATATAGAATCGCATCAGTCACATTACGTCAGTTAAGTCTTTCAACAGCATCACGACAGTTACGTCTTTTACCAAAGGATCACATCAGTAAAGTCTTTAAACAGAATCACATCAGTACAGTCTTTTGATATAGCATTATGTCAGTAAAGCATTTTAGCATAGCATCACGTCATTTAAGTCTTTTAACAGAGAATTACGTCACTAAAGTCTTTTAACAGAGAATTATGTCAGTAAAGTATTTTAACAGAGCATCACGTCAATAAAGTATTTTAAAGGAGACGTATTATGGCGTTTTCACAACAAGTAAACATAGTATTTGAGTTCCAGAAAACATGGTTTTGAAGCTGTTAGCTGGAAATAGCTTTTAGGAAAAATAATCTCGCCTGCCGCTATTCCCCTCTGTTTCAGTCCCTTCAGGATGCGCTGTTTCTGGTGTCTGTAGCTTTAATGCAAATGAGCTGCTGCCCATTGACCAATGAACTGTCTGGGGAACTGGGAGTGGGGAAGTGGGAGGTAATATTCAACTGCGCCCCCTTCCTACGTATGAGGGGGCGCCGAAACTGACTCGCTCTTTTGGTAACTGTAGGCGGGGCACTTCAGAAATGCATATCTCACTCAGATAATCATGTACAGACTTTTTTCAAAGTTTGTACGCGTGTGGGAGCCCCAGAGACCCAAAAGAACAACCCAAATCCCAGGAAAAGTGTTGTTTCATAATCTGTCCCCTTTAACACAGCATCACGTCAGTAAAGTATTTTAACGGATCAATAAAGTCTCACGTCAGTTAAGTCTAAGTCAGTAAAGATTTAGCAGGAAACTCACAGCTATAATGATGTGGAACAATGGTGTGTGCACCTACTCAGCTGGCAGTAAACCCACACTCCTCCGTAACGTGCAAATGCTGTGCCACCATGAAATACACTATACATAAAAATGATGGCCGCAAATATCTCTTTCATTTTATCCCCTATAGTCAAATAAGGGCGTGTGCTGCCTGCTGGCTCAATGTTAATGGGATTGTCCCAGTGTTTTACGGATTTCCGCTCAATACAAAAGTCGCGGCAGATTAGTGAGGAACAAAAGAAGAATTACGGCTATAATGAAGCCCCCGAAAGGGAAGAGACGAAGGAGAGAAGGGGCTGGACGGGAGGGAGATGGGCCTTGGATGTGATGGGGGGGGGGGGATGATTCCAGTTTGACTGAAATAGAGAAATCTAAGCTGAATTTGAAAACCAGTAGTGACCTTGAGGAAACCTGGTTGAATCTCAGCGTCTGTAAGTAGGGACCGGGCCACCAGACTGAGTGTTGATGCAGGAACTCTTCGTGATCTTCAGCTAGCGCACCAAATCATTTATCAATCGACAAGATCAGAGCTATTAGTCAATAGCTAATCAACTTATTATATTCACTCAGCTAAGTAGTGATCCTATAGAGTAGATCATCAACCAACCCTATCTCCACTCCTCCCACAGTGTCTACCATCTTCACGGTGGCGGGGGTGAAGCTACAGACTGAGTCCGGGGACAGCATACAGGTCTGCGCCAGGAGGAACAGCCAGGGCAAGGACTCCACCTCGGGCAGTAAGCACTGACCAGAGACCAGCTTCCCGGTGTACCGCTCGCCAGGTGGGTCAGAGCAAATATCCCTGATCCCTGATCCAGCACGAACACACTCACAAACACACACGCACCACGGCCCAGAAATGCACACCATCTTGCACACACACATACACACACTCACGTGAATACACGCATGCACACACACACACACACACGCACGCACGCACGCACGCACGCACACACGCACGCACGCACGCACACACACACGCGCGCACACAACATGACCCAGACTTCCACACAATCCTGCAGACACAAACACATGTGTATGCATACACACACACCATGAGCAGTACATATCATCTATTTCTTTTTTATGCGTACCTTGTGCTACTACCTTGTACTTTTTACTTACTATTTTTATGTTGTGTGTATATTTAGGTGCTACTACAATATTGTTGTACACTGTAAAATAACAATAAAAGGATATTCTATTATATTCTATGCACTCACATACACACCCGCGCGCCCATTCACACACACACACACACACACACACACACACACACACACACACACACACACACACACACACACACACACACACACATCCCCCCACCCAGACACACACCCATGGCAGCAAATGACACAGACACACCTACAAAGGGCTTTCAGTTTAAGTCCTCACACCTCTATAAGTCCCAAATCATAAAGGATCTTTATCTCTATTTACCCCATAGTCCTTCCCACTACACCACCCAACTGCACCCCACCCTGCCGCCCCCAACCCCCAGCCAGTCTCCCACACTCAGTCCCCGTCCCACAATGAGTCTCCAATATCAGCTGGCTGGGCAGCAGTAAGCCGTCTATCTCCTCCTGTCCTAGAGAGGGTGGTTCTCCGCCCTTTCCCGTGTGGGTGTGTAATGATAGGCTGGAGGCGCCCAGGCGAGAGGAGAAGTGTTGGCCCCTAATGACGGGGTACGGCGAGGTGATACAAGGGGCCCCCCCATACACAGGGAGCCACACCACTCTCCAGATTACAACTGCAATCACCAGGAGCAGGTGCAGGGTGAAGAGTCCTCTGCCATGTCTCCTTCTTCTACTCACACACACACACACACACACACACACACACACACACACACACACACACACACACACACACACACACACACACACACACACACACACACACACACACACACACACACCCTTACACATACTAATACACACACAACCACACACAAACAAACAAATACATACACACACACCCACTCTCTCACACTCGCTGACGCTCTCTCTCACACTTACTTACTAAGTACCTTACTCACCCATTCTCTCTTTCATATTTGCTCACTCACACACACAAACACGGATTGTCTAATCCAAGAAGCTAAGTGGCTAGAAATTCTGTGTTCTGGTTTCCACACTAGTTTCCTCTCCGTCTTTCTGTCAAGTCGGTCCAACATCCCATCAACTTAATTTAATTCAATCTTATCTGATGCGTGTGCACTCCAGTCTATGGCTCAGTGTGTGTGTGTGTGTGTGTGTGTGTGTGTGTGTGTGTGTGTGTGTGTGTGTGTGTGTGTGTGTGTGTGTGTGTGTGTGTGTGTGTGTGTGTGTGTGTGTGTGTGTTTATGTGTGAGCCTGCGTGCGTGTGTTGAGTGGAAGTAGACCCACTGGGAGAACAGTGTCTCTCTCTACCACCGCATTCACATGGAAATGACACGTCTTTGTCTCCAACTCTAGCAAGCTCTGACAGCCTGAGAACTGCACTGATAGGGTCCTAATCCCCACACTCACGTAACACACACACACACACGCACGCACGCACGCACGCACGCGCGCGCACACACACCCACACATAACAGGCTCCGACATGCAGCAGCGAGATGTGAGCGAATCTGGAGATAGTTGTTTGTAAAAGTTGGAGATGCATATTAGCTGGATTATTTTAACAATGTACAGATTTTACTGGTTCATTTGTGTGTGTGTGTGTGTGTGTGTGTGTGTGTGTGTGTGTGTGTGTGTGTGTGTGTGTGTGTGTGTGTGTGTGTGTGTGTGTGTGTGTGTCAGTCAGCTTAATGTCATGTTAGCTGCTGTCATATGGCTTGGACATCATCGCCATTGTCAGTCAGGCCTGTGACAAGAAACCCTGTTTAATACCACCATGGCTGATGATCTCATACCATAAATAAAGTAATATTTCTCTACAGTTTTAAGCAGCAGCACTGTAATGGATTCCTATCAGCGCATATAATTACCAGCAATGGCGGTTCTGAATAAGGCATTCAGTAAGACAGAAGCCTGCAGAAAGGAGAGTGTGGAGCGATTCAGAGCTATGTGAGGGGTGGTGCAGAGCAGAAGTAAGGAGGAGAAGTGCATAGCGGGGTGAAGAGTGATGCAGAGCGGGGTGAGGAGAGTTGAGGAGAAGGGTGAGACGATCATCTCTTTGGGGTTGTTGTTGTTTGCGTGAGCGCTGTATTATTCATAGCAGGGAGCCAGGCAGGGCTACTTCAGACAGACAGATTGAGAGACGAAAGAGGCCAAAGAAAAGTCTCTCTCTCTCTCTCTCTCTCTCTCTCTCTCTCTCTCTCTCTCTCTCTCTCTCTCTCTCTCTCTCTCTCTCTCTCTCTCTCTCTCTCTCTCTCTCTCTCTCTCTCTCTCTCTCTCTCTCTTACTAAGTGTGCGGTGAGGGTTGATGTGTGTTGGCGGGGGGGGGGGGGGGGGGGGGGAGTCCCAGTAGGGCCTTCTTTGTGCCAGCTGTAAGGCCCTTTGAGGAAGACAGGTGTGCACAAGCAAAACAGCGAAGACCCGGCTGAGGAAGAGGAGAAGGAGTCTCCTTCGACCTTACATTGGCGGTCACCACCATGACTAAAAAGCCAGCAGAGAGAGAGGGAATGATTGAGTTGCTTTTTGGGGAGGGGGGCGGGGGCGGTTGGAGGCACAGACAGAAAAATACATATTTCTGAGCCAGTGTGTGTTTATTTATTTATCAATTTATTTTACAGTAGTGTGATGCAATGGTCGATGTTTATTCATGACTGTACATTATTCAGGCGATCCTGTTGATGCAAACAGATGCCCTAACAAGGCAATGCAACACACAGTAGCTGGCCAGAGTACAACTGTGTTACAGACTGAATATCAACACTAGCCACTCAGGCTGTGCCATGGGGAGGCCCAATATACGTCTCTATCTGCCTGGGGTTATTCATCAAACAAAACAATTATTTACAATTGATTTTATTTGTTGGATGCACAGAATGTAAGCATTTTGTTGTAGTTTCAATCAAAAAACGTAATCCGCCATGAAGCTTTGCTTAGCGCAGAAAGCTACATCCCACTTCAAAGCCCTTTCATGTCTACGTTCTTTAACGCTGTGTGAAACCATGTTGTAGACTTTGTAAGCGTCCATTTTACATTCTAAAGGTTTAAAGAACAAGTACAAAGAAGCACAATTATAGCTTGCGAGGAAACTCTTTCTTGTCCCGCGCTGTGAACCAGAGTGAATAAGAAGTCAGTGCAAGTGCAGAGAAGAGAGGACACCTTCAGTTTTTAGTGCACAACTGTTGTCGCTGTAGTCGGGGTAAAACCAAAGATCCCTTGCTCTGTACAACTTGGACATGCATAAGATTCCATGGCAATACCTTTCATAAAGTCATAAAGCAAAATGCATCCTGCCAATGGTCCTATTATCTGAATGATTGTGACCTTGGAAAACATTTCTATCATTGTATTTATCAGCTTCAATAGCTAACCTAATTTACATTGTGTGTGACCGTAAATGCCCTCACGAAGGTTCATAAGGCAATTGTCATGTGTCACGCGTCTATTACAGAGTGCGGGAATTGCACGTCCACACTGATGTTGCGGCCAAACGATTTATTCAGCATAACAATGTTGCCATTAGTACACACCTCTGGCGCTGGCTCCCAGGACCTGCTGTCGTCCCGTTGGCTTGGCAGCGCAGAAGGTTAGCCCCGCCTTCTCCCAAGGCGTCTGTGGCGGTCAGCCATTGTGGATCAGCAAAAGGACATTCTGGCCCACGGGCATCGCAGTGTCACTTTGAAGATAACAGCCACAGGCAGAAACAGTAGAGCCCAGCGTTTACCCAAGCCAGGCATTTACCTAGGACTAAGCACTTACTAGCTAACACACAAGCACACACACGCACAAGCACACACACGCACAAGCACACACACACGCACACACGCTCCCCTCTTCTCACACACATAGCCTAAAGGCATTATGCCAGTGCCTTTCCAAAATGTTGACTTTCAAAGTAAGTCAAGAGGCCAAAATAGAGAGGAGCAACATTCAAAGTAAAATATAAAAAAAATTGAAAGTCTGCCTTCTTTACTAAGTCTATAGTACAGAAATAGAAAGTGAAATGCGTCAATTTGTGCGGTCCAACAAAATGACCCATCAGAGTGTTGGTTGTTTTTTTCAGGTGGAGGACAAAGTGCTTTAAAGCGCCATCCTGCTGTGAGCCTGAAGGCTGTGGAGGAGGCGTGGGATAATGAAAAGGGAAGCAGAGACGGATAACCGTAGGCACTGCCTTGAGAATTGGAAAGTCCTTGGCAAAAAAAATGATCTAGCTTTAACCTTCCAGGCACCAGTGGCCCTGGCCCCTCCCTGGGCTGCTCCTCTCTTCCCCTCTCCCATTGTTGTGAAGCAGCATTTTCAAGTTTAAGTTGAAATATAGATATTTTTAGCTATAAATAATCCCGGTAAAAAAATCATTCCACTCCAAAACATTTCTTTGCCGTCTCACAAGCTCTCTGCACTAACGCTCCGGGCCCTAAAGGATGGGTTCAGCAGATGTTTCAAACTTGCAGACAAACTTGTTTTGCCGCAAAGTTTCCTGTTTCCCGTAAGTCAGCAATTCAAAATGTGTTGATCCGAGGGAAATCCTCTGAATGACTTGATAACGTGTTTTGGGAATGACACATCATCCTTCTCGGGGTGGTTGTCTACACACAGACCATCGTTGGGTTAAAGTGAGGAGTGGAATGGCCAGAATGGAAGGACTCTGAGATCTCAGAGTGCAGGTTAATGTACACTGCGTTCTCTTTGTTTCACCCTGCTTCTCTTCCCATCACTCTGTATTCGCTCCTTTTCTGTGCAAGACTCTGTCTCGCCCCGGCTCTTTGTGAATACAGAAGAGAAGCTGGATTCCTCTACGGGTCAGAGTGATGGACAGGTAGCTGCATTCGATCGGATGAGCGTCTCTCTCTCTCTCTCTCTCTCTCTCTCTCTCTCGCTCTCTCGCTCTCGCTCATGTTCTCCATCTCTCTTGAGGACCAGTGCTGTGTAGTTAACGAGAAGAGGAATGAGAAGATGGAATTAGTGGGGAAGAAACTGCAGCATGTAAATAAGGAGGTTGCAGGGAGAGAGAGAGAGAGAGAGTGGGGTGGGGGGGTAGGGAGAGAATGCCTGATGCGGTTTCTCTCTCGCTCTCTCTCACTCTCTCTCTCTTTATCCCTCTCTCATGCTATAGCTTGTTAGTGAGGCTCAGCAGGATACCAGGCAAGTAAAGTAAAGTGAGGGAGAGAGAGAGGGAGGGAGAGATAGAGAAGGTGGTAGAGAGAGATAGAATGGAGAGGAGGCATTGAAGATTGAGGAGATAGATTTCTCGTGCAGTTTGTTGATGAGCCGACAAGCACATGCCACTAGCCTGACATTGGGAACGTGTTAAATAAAGAGTGTGTAAGACAGAGAAATATACAGTGTGTTAAGGTAGGAGTGTGTTGGTGAGAGAGATGGACAGTGTGTTCAGGAGAGAGTGCGTTGGGGAGAGAGCTGGGCAGTGTGTTAAGGAAGGAGTGTGTTAGCAAGAGTGATAGACGGAGTGCATCAGTGTCTGTGAAGGGGGGGGGGGGATCTGACTCTGCTTGGCTTTCTCATTACCATAAGCTCCCCTTTCTAGCCCTCCAGCTGGTAGTAGGTTGCTCTCGCTCTCTCTCTGGCTCTGTCTGTCTGTTTCTCTCTCGCTATGTGTGTGTCTGTCTGTCTGTCTGTCTGTCTGTCTGTCTGTCTGTCTGTCTGTCTGTCTGCCTCTGTCTGTCTGTCTGTCTGTCTGTCTGTCTGTCTGTCTGTCTGTCTGTCTGCCTCTGTCTGTCTGTCTCTTTCTCGCACTCTATTTCTCTCTCGCTCGCTCGCTCCCTCTTTCTCACTCTCTCACTCACTATTTCTAGGTCTGTCTCTGTCTCTGTCTCTGTCTCGGTTTTCTGTCTTTATCTATGTCTGTCAGTGTATTTCTCTCTTTTTCTGTGCATCTCTCTCTCCCGTTCCGTCCTTGTCTTCCTCTCTCAGTCTCCCCTCTCCCGTGAGCGCAGGGTCACTGGGGGTTGCAGCCTGATTGCGGAGCTATAGATATATATAACGATGGCCCCTGCTGTGAATCGTCTTCAGAACCCACATGAAGTGTTTACTACTAATACAAACAAATGCACAAGCACATTAATATTCATGTTCCCATAACAACTAGCCGGCTGCCCATCGATGTAGCATTTCACTCATGTGCCCATTATTCTCTTGAGATGTTTCATCACATCGCGACCCAGGTCCCAATCTCGCAATAGACAGCCTTCAACAGGAAACAAATGTGTGTGTCTGTGTCAGGGTATCTGTGTGTGTCAGTAGCATCAGGGTTGTGAGCTGATGGTTATTATACTCGTATTGTTTAAGATAAATGCTCGGCCATGATTTAGAACTTTACACTGACCACAACCAACCATCTGCAGTTAGCAGATTTTTCTACCAACCCATTTCCAACACAAACAAAAACTAAGGACCAAATGTAGAAGTGGGGGAGAGCTAGCGTGTCAAACGGAAGGTCAACGTATTGCTCTATCGACAAAAAAAGGAAACGGAAAAACAACGTACATGACTGAGATTTATCTTGGTTATTTATTCATTATTCCGATGTATTTATTATTGATATTATTTTCCTCCTTTCAATTATGCTAATTGGGGACAGCTTTTCCCCTCTCTCCCAGTGTTCTCCCCAACATATGGGCGTCCCTAATGAGCGTCGGCAATGTTGGACTCTCTCACCATTAGTGGGGAGGGGGGAGGGGGGGTGGGTCCTTTTCATGCGTGATGCCGAAACCCACCGCAGTGCTTAGACGTCTGTCTCTACCCTGAGTGAATAAGTGTCAAATAAAGTTCCCAAATTAGTTAAAACTTATGCTAATTGCCATTAAAAAAAACACAGATCTTGAGTTTGAGAGAGAGAGAGAGAGAGAGAGAGAGAGAGAGAGAGAGAGAGAGAGAGAGAGAGAGAGAGAGAGAGAGAGAGAGAGAGAGAGAGAGAGAGAGAGAGAGAGAGAGAGAGAGAGAGAGAGAGAGAGAGAGAGAGAGAGAGAGAGAGAGAGAGAGAGAGAGAGAGAGAGAGACTGAATTACAAAAAGCCGAAATAAGGATAGAAAGGAGAGATAGCAAGGGGGAAAGGAACAGGACCTGGAGATGGAAAGGAAGTTGTCATCCCTGTAATCCAACATCCTTTATTCTCGACTTTTTTCTTCAGACACAGGAGATGGAGCTCACCTCCCCAAGGGTGAATGCTTAGGGCAACAGTTTGCACTACACACACAAACACACACCTTCTCAAGTTCAAAACACACTGTTCATTGTGTTTTGGGCTGATTAAGCTAAACTCAGAAATTGGTGTGTAATTATGTATTTATCGAAAAATATGTATGCAATGACACTTCATCCTGGTAATGCATAACAACATCTTGACATTCACACAGATCCTGTGTTTGTGTGGCCCTGTTTAGCCTCAATGGGCTGCTTACTGTAAACAAGACAGAGGGAGGTGCATGTTTCAAAACACATACACAGAAGAAACCTGAACTGGTGCTGTGACCCTTATTAGTCTTTTTACCCAGGCAGTGTGTTTGTGTAGCGGCCGTCCTCTCCGCCCTACAGTAGCTCCCCCCCCCCGGGCTCCAGGTCTAGCTGTCTGTCTAAGGTCCCAGTGTAGAAAAACTAATATTGAACCTAATAGCCGCGTGCGCCGTTGTCCCGGATTCATTGGGGTTCACCAATGAAGGGGAAGACCGATTGCCCTGGGACAGTAGAAAGTCGCGTCCGTACAGCAAAGCGTTCAAAGCACCGTACCAATCGGGCTGGTGGCTGTAACATGTGATGTATATAAAGACAAGACTTGCATTATAAAATCAAAATCCTCCAGGGTTTGTTATTTGGCACAAGCGTAAAGCCTTGGGCCAATGACAGGCACGTGCCAATGTGGGCTCATGCCTGTCATTGGCACTCACTGTAGTACTGTGACGCCAAGTAAACAAAATCATCACTATGGTTGATTCACTCAGGCGAGTAGCGGTGTGCTTCAGACCTGCTCTTTCTTTCCTCCTATCAAATTTCACTTTTTTTGTTTCGAGTTTACTTTAGTTTATTTTTTTTCTATACCACTGCTGGTTTGTTGTCATCATCAGCTTCCTGCCAAGACAGGATGTCAGCGGGACTCCGCCTCATACAAGCCCTCACCAATGACACGCGCCGGGGGGTCTCCTTGGCAACGATACACTGCCGTTTTATGCCTGACGCTCTGAACACTGGACCCAGTATACACCATCCCCTGGCGGCGGGGAAAAAATGGAAATGAATGTTGCATGGAAAGAAAGGCGGGGAGGGGTGTGTGTGTGTGTGTGTGTGTGTGTGTGTGTGTGTGTGTGTGTGTGTGTGTGTGTGTGTGTGTGTGTGTGTGTGTGTGTGTGTGTGTGTGTGTGTGTGTGTGTGTGTGTGTGTGTGTGAGAGATTGTGTATAAAAGTGTGTGTGAGTGTGTGTGTTTGGCGAGGAACAGGATGCTCCTCAGATTCAGTTCTCGCTGCGTTTGTTTACAGGAGTACAGCAGTAAAGTAGTCATAGTGTAAATACCCTTTGAGTTCTTCTTTGCTTACTGGTCGTGTTCACACCTGGCTTTAACATTCGTCCTGGTGACCTGATCACCAGAGGACGGCACTTCGGTATGTCAGCTCACACCCACAATTCATCCAAACTGACCACTTGTGATTGGATGGTACTTTCTCGTTCTTTATGCAAGCAAACACTGGCTGCTTTTTTGTGGAACTAGGCCCGGAGGGAGGGTTGGGATTCTTTTGGTTGGTTACTTTCAGCATATAGCTTAGCCTTGCTCGTTGCTCCAAATTGCCTACCCTCGCTTTAATTATGTGTCTCAAAACGTTGCCAATAGACAATTCAACATAATAAACATTTTCTTTATAAATGTAGAAAGGAGATTATGAATGCTTATAAGAAAGTGGGCGAAAACCATAATTGGGGCATTCACTGACTAACAACGCTACTTCCCCTTATGCAAAAGCCATCAGTTGAGTTGGCGGTTCTTCCATGCGGCCGAGACCGCCTCCTAATGTGGTCTGAGTGATCGGACCTCAACTAGTCCTCCCATGCGTCTTGGGGGGATTTCACACCTGTACTTGAACGGCCCACTTGTAATGGGATCACCCAAGACGCGTGCTCCGTGTTAATGCCAGGTGTGAACAGAGCCTCCCTGTCTCCCTTAATCAGCCGACAGCGCCCGGGGTGACGTGTGTGCACAGGCCTCGCTGCTGGGTATTGCCACCCCGGTGCTTGGCCGAGGTTACATAAGGCGACATTAAGGGGCGCTCTATTCAGAAGCATTTAAAACTGGCTCTGGGCTGCATCTCTTCCACTCGGCGGTAGGTGGAGGATTTAGTTTTGTTTGTTCAGGAAGTGAATCCATTCATCATGCAGAGGACGCCTGTGCACCAGACCGCTCCAGACGGCCCTGATTGTAATCCTGGATTGCCTTACTGCTAGGTAAATGATATCACAGTTCTGCAGATATATGCCGTGTGTGTGCGTGTGTTGGTGCGTGTGTTGGTGCGTTTGTTTGTGTGTGCGTGTGTGTGTGTGTGTGTGGGGCCATGCGGATAAGCGAGCCTGTCCTCCTCAGTGTCGGTCAGGCTTCACCAGGGAGGTCCTGGGAGTTTTATCACAGCCATGCAGGGCCGAGGTGCTGGCTGCTGCCATGTGGTTCGGTGACAGCTGTTTCTGGCCCCCTCTGCTCCGTCCAACGATGGAGAAGGGGGAAAAAGAACCCTTCATCTCTAATTACTCGCTTTCCCCCCCTCCCTACACCCACCCCTCCAACCCCCCGGCATCCATATTGCTTTCCCAAACACTCTGTAATTGTGTTTGTTCAGAAATCGGTTTGCCCCAATGTCTTCGGGTCCTCCTTTTTTTATGATGACTTTCTGTGTAAGTGTTTAAGCTTGACCTGAGAAATTAGACACAGAACAGATCCATTTATTTTGGGGTGCTTTACCTAAATGTCACATTAACCTTCAGGGCAGCTTGCGCAGCCAGCCGTGCGCGTCTTTGAAAGAGGTTCTCTAAGAAAGGGATAGTTATACAAGCAGTACTCCATTTAGACGTCCAAAAATAAGATAAGACTGTCTCAGAAATCAATAGTGTCCCTGGTCTCCAATTGGGGGGGGGGGGTAACTAACCAGACCGTTGTGGACTCTTATATGATATGTCTGCACCCCCCCCCCCTTCCCATGTCCCTCTATCATTGACTATGTGTTTAGGAGTGATGTTGCATAGTTAGATTTCTGAAAGTGGTGACTTTCTCCCCCGGGAAATGGATAAGAGGGCTGTGTTTGTCAAAGAAAGAAAGATTTTCTCAAAACATGTGTGGAAAGAGATCCCTGGGTGTTTGTGACTTTCAAAATGTCCTTCAGAAAATTGCACAACATGCTTTTTCATGCACCTGCACAACTCATTGGCCGATGGCGATACAGCTGACACATTGTGGATGACCATCCCTGGTTCAAAGGAAGAAGCATAATATCATCAACAACACAAGCAAACAAAATACATACTTTTTAGCCAAAGCCTTGAGGTCAGTTGAATACTCGCTCCTTTTCCTCCATTGATTGTTCGAAGCTGGTCGGGTGTTGAATAAACCTTAATACATTTACCATAATATACATCAGCTTTTATTTTCTTCCTCCCTTTCTTGCCGTTTTCCCGGCTAATGCAAGGCTGCGTTGGGGGATCAAGGCCGTCCCAAACACAACAGTGGAGAATAAGTTGCGGTAGCGTTGCAAAGGAAGCCGTTGCATTATTCATGATGCTACCGGACAAGCTTTAATTAAAATGGCTGATCGGCATTGTGGAGGGAAGAAGGAGGAATGTGTCTCTTTTTCTCCCTCAAACCCACACACACACACACACACACACACACACACACACACACACACACACACACACACCTCCCTTTATCCCATTGTAGGCACAATGCTTGCACCAAAACAAGCCGTGTGATTACTAATGGAGTAGCGCTGGTTTCAGGGGAAGCTATTTCCTGCTAGCCGTGCTAAACCGTCCCGAATGAAATGGAGCGGGGTGCGGCTAACCTCCGTGCTCAGGAGCGTTAACCTTGTCATGTCTTCCCGCCTTTACACCGAACGCTGAGCGCTGCGGTTACATCCAGAGCAGAGCGAGCGAGCGCTGAAGCTCAACTTCTTCCTTTCAGACGGTCGGATCTATTCACAAGCAGACATTTTCTGCATGTGTTGATCATTGCAGGTGTGCATGGTGTTGTGCATACATTAATGTGTGCAGGCTTGTGTGCATGCAAGCGTGTGAGTCGGTGCCGGAGGGGTGGGGGTATGGGTTGGAGCCTCATCAGAGATGCAGCCACACTGAGGGAACCAAGAATTACACACACACACACACGCGCGCGCGCATACATCCGATAGAAGGCATTGCTTGACTCTTCGTGATGGGAGGTGCAGCTGGTTGTTGGCTAACAGGCCCTCCTCTCTGCACTGCAGGGGGTGTGTGTGTGTGTGTGTGTGTGTGTGTGTGTGTGTGTGTGTGTGTGTGTGTGTGTGTGTGTGTGTGTGTGTGTGTGTGTGTGTGTGTGTGTGTGTGTGTGTGTGTGTGTGTGTGCCTGTGTGCATGTTTTGGTGAAGGGAGGGGGGGATGTGCACCTGGGAGACAGCCTTGTAGCAGTGTATTTTTGGAGAAAGGCCGGGAGTGTGCTGGAGCAGGAGGGGGGATTGTCTGAACCCAGCAGGGTGTAGCAGGACCAGGAGGAAGAGAGGCAGCCTCCCCCACCCCCCTTCCGACCACTCTCCTCTTTACTCCCTCCAACTCACACACACACACACACACACACACACACACACACACACACACACACACACACACACACACACACACACACACACTAGCTTCCCTGCCCCTGGGTCTCTAGTCTGAGGTAGGTACATAAGCTATAAGGATGGAGATGTTCAGCCTTGCATCACACTGAAACAGGCCTGGACCCTGGACCCCCCCCCCCCCCCCCCCCCCCCCAAATCAGGTGGTGGGCCGCAGTCTCAGGTCGTGACCTTACTTCACTACACGTAGTGTGATGAGTTTGGACTGATGTGTTTTCCTTAGTTTGGGCCTTTTTTGATGATGTCTGAACTCCAGTCCAGTTAATTGGACCACTATTGCACGTATATCTAATATCAGTATTCAGTCTTTAATGTTTGGTCTTTGATATAGGTCCTAGTCTCGTATAATGTTTATTATTTAGTTGTTCATCTGTGTACATTTCTTTGACTTTGAACTCAAACATGGTGATTAGGGCAAGTCTCCATTATTAGCCTTGTTATTTAGCTAGGCTAACAACGACAGAATTGCTTCTTATCATGACCAGTATCCAGCTTCTCATTGACTTTGAATAAAACACAGATTGGTTTGGATGCTGCTTCTCTACAAGACCTCCATGGAGCCCATCTATTCAGAGTTCAGAACTTTGTGTGTGTGTGCCTGTGGGTGTTTGTGTGTGTGTGTGTGTGTGTGTGTGTGTGTGTGTGTGTGCAATATGCTATGATGAGTAAGGCATCAAATGCCAAAAATGTTCACGCTATTCGTAGATGTTCACTGGCTCTCAGCGTGACGGTTCAGACTGGGTCTAGGGCAGGTTAGAGGCAAGACACACCGCCACATTTATCCTTCAAGCAATGAAAACACAACTAATGAATAATACAGCGAGCTGATAACCAGGCTCCACGTGTGCCCGCGCCACAAACAACTCCCTTCTGGAAAACATTTACATTCTGCAAAAAAGCAAGGTTGTTTTTGGTCGTTATGTGTATGAGGAGCTTGTGGATATTTATGCAAATAAGAAACAAATTTCCAAAGCATATTTCCTCCTCCATCTCCTCCCTTATCCTCCTGTACACACCATGCATAAATTAGTGGCTGATCGTTATACTTACACCAAATAGGCTAATTAATACACTTGACGATAGTGCTCCCCCAGGGGGGGGGGGGTGTGTCTGTGTGTGTGTGTGTGTGTGTGTGTGTGTGTGTGTGTGTGTGTGTGTGTGTGTGTGTGTGTGTGTGTGTGTGTGTGTGTGTGTGTGTGTGTGTATTTATGTGTCTGTGCCTGTTTGTTTGTATTGCTGAGGGGAGAGTGGGATTTGCACCACCGTAAAAAACGACAGGAACTTCAACAACACCTGGTGAGTGCGGACCGAGGATGTAAAATCGAATGGATAAACTAAAACAACTACTGAGACAGGGAAAATAATTACAAATCTGTTGTGGGTGTGTGTGCGTACGCACTCATGCTTGTGTGTGTGCGTACGCACTCAAGCTTGTGTGTGTGTGTGTTGTGCAGCCCTTTACTGTTGCCTACCCTTTTGTAACGGCAAACCCCTTTCCCCCGCCAGCCTCCCTCTGAGATCCACTGAGAACAGCTTGTGTGTCTAACACCAGCACCTCGCCGTATAGCTGCGGGAAGAGTGGTGTCCGTCACTACATCAACGCTGAGCCTAGTGCCGGGGCCCCAGTGTGTAGATGAAACCGTGTGCTGTGCCGTCTGCACGTAGCATTAGCGACACACTGTATGGTCCTTATGTCTTCATTAGCAGTGAGCGAGTGCGTCTGTCCCCGGGGGTGTGGTGGGGAAGCAGAGAGAGGCTGTGGTCAGTCTGTGGCTTTTAAGTGTTAGCTAAGCCCGTCCTGAACTCACCACACTGTTTACAACATAGAGGCACACACACACGCATGCATACATCCACGCACGCACACACACACACACACACACACACACGCACATATCCCTTCCCGACACGTTTACACATGCAAACACAGGCACACACAGACACGGCAAAGACGTGCAAACAAATATAGGTAACATACACAGTCACATACATACACATACTCTAACGTACAAATAAACATATACACATGCATAGTAATTAAACACATATCCCACACACACACACGCACATACAGACACACAAACAGGCGCCAACGGGCAGAAAGCAGATCACACGGGGAGGAACATATTTTAAAACGCACATAAACACACACTCCCATTTGCTCCACTCCCCTCAAAAATCCTAAATGAGTGCTTTCTAGTCATGGCGTCTCTGCGACTCCATTTGAGTGTAATCGCATTAGAAAGGGAACATACCAAAATAGAATGGAGCGTTCCACACAATCTTCCCTCAGAACGCTGTTGTTCCAGGGCCACCACCACAGGTCCTCCAGAGGGGCGGAGCGGGGCCCGGCTTAGGCTGGCTTTTCCTGGCCTGCTGGTGGGAGCTATCAGGAAGCTCTGGAGCATAGTGGGAGGACTAACTTTGATGGAAGGAGTTATAATTATAGATTTAATTATGCCGCTGCATTAGACAAAGTGGAAATAGGCTACTGAATGCTGGAAGTCTGTGTGTGTCTGTGTGTGTGTGTGTGTGTGCTTGTGAGAAGTAATGTCATTTCAGTGATATTTTACATATTGATCTATATTGGATATCGTGTGTATTTCATTCACGGCCAAATCGGCGTGAAATCTCATTAGCAAATTAGAAACCCACGAAAGCATGCGACATACTTAAGAATAGAAACGTGTCGGTGTGTGTGTGACTCATCTGTTTTTATTAAAGGGTGCCAAACATGCCTCTGAAGAGGAAAAGGAACATGTTTTTTCACGCTAGTATATAAAAACAGCATTCTTTTTGTAAGACAGTAAGCCCCCCCCTCCCCCTTCCCCAAACAGTCATCGGACCTACTAGGAAGTTCCCTTGTACTTTTCCAACCGCACAATACGACTCACTATGGCAGAGCTAGCACCGAAGGGCACGTGGCTCTTTATAAATGTACAGAGAGCACACATGTTGCAGCTTCACAACAAAAGGACCCCAACACCTCCAGCTCGGTGGGGGTCAGGGGTGGGCGGGGCTTGATGGTGTCTCAACAACGGGATCTCTGGTGTTACTTTTCAGCCCATGCTAATGCCAGGGTGGCTTTTCCAAACGAGTGTTTTGCAACAGGATACGGTATATGTGTGTCCCACATATGGACTACACCCAGTGGTTTGGTCCGCTCTCTGGACGCTGTGGGCCA
This sequence comes from Gadus morhua, assembly GCF_902167405.1. Taxonomy (NCBI): domain Eukaryota; kingdom Metazoa; phylum Chordata; class Actinopteri; order Gadiformes; family Gadidae; genus Gadus; species Gadus morhua. Next base: position 18,287,363 of record NC_044058.1, read on the forward strand.
GCGTGGTCACCGCGGGACTCACCGCTGCTCTGGGATACAACCTTCCATCACACGGCACAACATCAGGATAGTGTGTGTCTGTGTGTGTGTGTGTGTTTGTGTGTGTGTGTGTGTGTGTGTGTGTGTGTGTGGTGGGGGTGTGTGGGTGTTTTTCTCGTGTGTTTGTGTTTTTCTGGTGTTTGTTGGTGCAGATGGTGTGTGTGTGTTTGTGTGCGTGTGTTTGTATTTTTCATGTTGTATGTTTCTGTGTGTGTTTCTTTGATTGTGTTTTGAGTTTGTGCTCATGTGTGTGTGTGTGTGTGTGTCTATTGTGTGTGCATGTGTGTGTACGCTATGCTCGCAGAGAAGGGAAAACACGCATCGCTGGAGTGTACCTCTAAGTGGACAAGCGGCCTCTTTTGCTCAAGGGCCTTTTTGCTCTCAACACCCGCGTGGAAACAGTTTGCAAAGTCAATTTGGGCCGCAGTTTTAACAAGCCTCTATCAAGTGTTGGCTTTACTTTGTACCTCCGGTTCACTCGTCCGCTCTGCTGAAACACGGCCGTAATGAGCATCACGTGAACGGGCAAATGAGCGCAGGCTATCTGGCGCTGAACTGCTGTATCCGTACGCATGTGTGCTGCTGCTGATTAAATTAGGTTTAATTTGCTCAGAGGGGACGAAGGGGGTTGGAAGGCACGAAACCTTTACATCAGTATTCAACGCTGCCTGAGTGACTATACTGAGGGGAAGAGAAACACTCAATAAAAGAGAAGCAGAAGGATCTGCAGATGAAACGTTCCTCCCTGCGCTCCAGACCTCTGCGGTGCTGATCTTTAAGTTCAGAGTCATTCAGAGTCCGGGTCTGGCTGAGCGCATGAGCCGTTCATCTCGGAGACAGGGAGATTGTGGGTTTTTTTGAGCAGTGACAGGAACACGGGATACATGCGCATGGATTCAAAACAAAAACAAATATTTTATGACATCTCCCTTCAAATAAAGACAAGCTTCTGAAAGTGCAGAGTGTGTTGCAGTCTTCACACCAGTGCTCCAACATTGGATTGGTTTAAACTCATTCAACCTGCATAGAAGTCCAAACCCTTCCAACTCTGAGGGAAGAAAACAAATAATCAATGAGGGCATTCTGGTGATCCATTACAACTCTCACCAGAATCCTCCACAGCAGAACCACTAGGACATTGTGTGTGTGTGTGTGTGTGTGTGTGTGTGTGTGTGTGTGTGTGTGTGTGTGTGTGTGTGTGTGTGTGTGTGTGTGTGTGTGTGTGTGTGTGTGTGTTTCTAGAGTTAGTTTGAGCCTGGACAAGGGGGCTCTGGGCTGGAGGCAGTGGGGGTGCAGCTACACCCTGTCCTCACAGGGGGTGCGTAGGGGGTTTGTTGTGTGCATGTGCACATAGGTGTTGCCCGGGGCAACATAGTGGCAGCCAGTCATCGAGGGGGGGGGGGCTCCGGTTGGCTCTGGTTGGGGTTTAGCATCATTATTATTTTATTTTCACTTGCAGAGGGGGGGAGAGGGGGCGGAGGGGAGGAAAGAGAGGGGTGAGGATAGAAGGGGTGGGGAGTGGGGCCAAGGTGGAGGGGAATGGGGGAGAGGGGGAGGATATAGGGTGGTGGGGGAGTGAGGGGGGGAGGGCGTGGTCCAGGGATCACTGAGCTGTATTCCTGCTCCTCTTGTGCGCTTCATGTGGTGAGCGGGGGAGGAGGAGGAGATGGCTGGAAGGGAGAGGTAGAGATGGCCTGATGGAGGTGAAGCGTGTGTCTCTGTGTGGGTGTTTAACGCGTGAAGGACACAGACATCGGTAAGACATCAGAAGATCAAGACCTTTTTTTCCCGTCCCCAAGGTCACTGCAACACTTTAATGACGGGGTGTAGCGCCGACAGATACTGATGGAGCTGTGTGGTCACTGCGAGGCCAGTTGTGTTTACTATTCTGAATTGGCTTGTGTGCGTGTTACAGTGGGGTTGCTTTTTCAGTGAGGCACTGAACCAACTCCTCGCTAGCCCGAGCGTTCCTCGCGATGGTCGCTGGAAGCCAGGCATTTTCTGCCGAAGATAAATATACAACAATTTCACTCTGCTAGCCACGGCGGCCTATTGTGATGAGGGGAGACACACACACACACATACACACGCACATGTACACATTCACGTACACATACATGTACACATACACATACACACACGCGCACACACACACACAAACATATCCAGACACACGCACGCGTCCCGTGAGCCGGCTTCCGAGGCTCTCGTGAGAATGACGGTGAAGTTAATAAAGCCTTCTGCCTTCTGTGGCTTTGGCAGAACTCCTAGCTGCCGCAAAAGAGCTCACTCGCCTCAAATAAAACCTACATAGGCACACACTCACACACACACACACACACACACACACACACACACACACACACACACACACACACACACACACACACACACACACACCAGGCCTGTCATGGAGCCCAGTTTCCAAACGTCTCTGCCCCCTCTGCTTCTCTTTCCAACGTCTTCTGTAGTGAGAGACCTGGCAAGAGGCCGGGTAGTTTTTTTTTTAGTGAAGTATCTGAATGTTTGTAATACAGTAGGGACCACCCATTCTGAGAAGACATTAGGCAGATAACATCTACAAGATCGACATTACAATATGGAACAATACGATAGCATCATGGTATCACAGCATCGTAACTCTAGGTGTGTTTTTGACAAAGCTGACAAGGGCATATCAAGGTATCAGTTTAAGTTTCTTTTTTTTCTTTGTGTAAGCATCATGCTCATATCAATTGACTTGGCAGCAGACTTTGTTTTTTTAAACATCATTAATGCACCCATCCAGGGACACAACTGTCATGAACCCCTGAACTGTTGAGACGACTTGGACGGTTTGTTAACGGTCAGGGTGGAAAACTAGTGAGATTTGGACCCTCTTAGCCTGACCCTGTTGGAGGTGTGAATGGGGATCCAACAGTCTTATGTAGTCTGTGTGGCCCCAGCCCTACCCGGTTCAAACCCGGCCACTGGGCTCTCGCTGTCTTGCTGCGGACGGCGTGCAGTGGGATAAATCAACACGTCTCAACAGTCTTCGTAGCGCTGTCGGTTTCAGCACGGCCCGCCATCTCATCTCCAGATCAAAGCCCCCCAAAGAAAGAAAAAACAAAAAGCCAAACCATCTCGGGTTTATTTCCCTGTGAGAGTCTCCATGGATAAAAAAGAAACAAGTATCTATTTGCATGTCGCATTATCCACACTCTGAAGCTCTCCTTCTTGTTCCTCATCCTCGCCCCAGAGCCTCTCAAACACCTGGATCCACAACACCTGCTTTGAGTTGCCGCCACGCTTCAGTGCCTTACGTTTCCCCCCCCCCGAGCGTCGCGATGACGTGACGTGGCCGGGGGAATAAGAGAAAAAAGTGAAGTGCTTTGTTATTCCAAGATGTCTACTACATACAGTGTAGTCTGATGGTGGGGCACATCCACGTTGATATATTACCGTGGTTCCAGCAGAGGTTGATGAAGAGGGGGAGAGCTTTGCTCCGGGGTTGGCATGTCAGTTTAGATAGCCAAGACTCATGTGGGGAGAGGAAGAGAGAGCTGGGCTGGAAAATAAAACACCAGGCTGAGAAAAGGATCCCAATCTCACTCATTTCCCGTTTTCTTTTTTTTCTCTTTTTCCTAAAACTCTCGCTCCGTCTCGTACACATTGTCCTGATTAAAATGAAGGGCGTTTTTTGTTCTTTTCTCCCGTTGTCTAAACTTGTCCCTGGTTGCCAACACACTGGTGTGATTGAAGAGAATCTCTCGATGTATTGATCTCTTTTCTCCTCCTCCTACTCCTTCAAGCTCTATTGTGGCGTTCCTCCACGTCCCCCTCTTCCCTCGCTCTTCCCCTGTCCGAACGCTCTTTTCACGACCTTCACTAAACCCTGCGGTGGCTGATGGGCGAGCTGACTCCATGCACAAAAGTGGATGAATAAGAAGAAAAATATTGATTTAGAAGAATAAATGTCCGATAACAACCCACAGACTGGAGGTGAGGTGGCATGAGAGGGCGGAGGGGGAGAATCATCAGAGATCGGGTAAAGGTTTCCTCACCCAGGGAGTGACATCGCTCTGCCAGCTGCCCCGCATGGCTTTCCGTCTCCATCTGCGCTTCGGGAATCCCATTAGGGTAGGACGTGACGGTGATGCGCTAAAGTGCCCTTGGCTCCTAACGTCACACACGCCAATCAAAACCCTGTGACGTCGTATCATCCGTACTGTCGCATGGTCGAACCAGAGGAGGATGATGAGGGAGGAAGTGTGTGTGTGAGTGGAAGTGTGTGTGTGCATGCGTGTGTGCATGGCTCTGCGTGTATGTTGGAGGGCGCGTTTGTGTTTTGCGTGACAGAGATGGAGGAGATAAGCGATGAGATGTATCTACAGCGGCGCTGACTACACTGGGGCATTTTGCATGAAGGATGGAGAACTGGATAGGCGCCGATCTTGGAGATAAGGGATGAATGGACGGACGTTGGCTGTCCTGAAGCCAAGCATATATACGACCCAGTATAAAGGGCACTCTGCGATGCAGTGTGTAGGATTTAGTTTATTTATGCATGTTCAATCCAATGTGTTTGCGTGTGTCGAAGGAGGATTTCTGTTAGCATGAAGTAATGTGTATAACGCAGGAAAGGACTTGTTTGTGTCTCTTTGTTTGTACGTCCATGGTCATTCACTCCAGATCAGTTGCGTTCTCTTATCTCAACGAGTCGCACATTAGCGAAAGAATAAAATAGTTATTCTTACACACTATAAAGTACAACAGACCCTACCAGCACCGTGGAGCAGCGGCTCACATTACAATGCGGTAACCCTTATTCAAAGCTTTGTTAAGCTTTTTTTGTTCTTCTCTGCTCGGCTCAGCCGAACCAGTGACCGGATTTACGATGTTTCAAGCACCAAGTTATGCGGCCGTGAAGCTTTGTAGAAGCCGACTTATCCTCCCCCACACACACACACACACACACACACACACACACACACACACACACACACACGTGTGGCTAAGGCTAAATGTGCAGCTGTCGTTACGCAGTCTCATGCTTCCATGCATGCAAGCACACACACGAACATGCAGACGTGTTGTTGTTCCCCTCTGTCTTTGTTTTCTCTCGGGTCGGTCCGGCTGGCTCGAGGTGCGGGTGCTGGTTCCAGTTTGCACGACCCTCAGAAGCTTGCGTGTGAAGGCCTAAAGTCGCGAGCACCCAACTAAATGAACTCTCCCATCTGAACCGTGCCAGTGTGTGGGTCAGCGGGCCGATGCACCTATGGAATTCTCGAGGCCTGGAGGGTTGGGGGAGGATTTGCCGGTCTTGGCAATCGGCTGTTCTGGGTGTTCTGGATGTTTCTGAATCGCCCGAGTCCCCCTACTGTTTTTCCCTTCCCCCCCTCGCTTGCCTCTTTTCCCCAGTTGTCCTTCGTGTTTTGCCGAGTGCAGTTGTGTTGCTCTGGGGGTTCTATGCCTCTCTGTGTCGGTAGAGCCCGGATGGACGGAGGGGCGGGGGGGAGGAGGAGGGTGGGCTACTGGAGTTATTCTTGGCAAGCTGGGATTTATGCGCTGTTCTCATTGTTATGGTTGGGGGAGAAGGGCTTTCTGTTCTCACTCTAGAGACTCTCCAAATAATTGGTGGGGTGTGGTCCGTTGTTGTGGTGTGGCCCGGTGTTGTGGTTGGGCAGCTAAGTAAACGTGTGCGATGTAAACGGTCTTCTGTAAGTGTCTGTAACTAAGCAAAAGCAAGACACTTAATGTTTTGCTTAATGTCCCACTAAACGTGGGATAATATCCGGGCCTGCAGTTTCTGATTTTACAGGCCGAGAAGACTCATTGCATTCGTATGTACCTTCTGTCTGTGGAAACTGCTGAGAAAGGTGTGTGATAGTGTGTGTGTGTGTATGTGTGTGATTTGATTTGATGAAAGACTTAATTCTGTCAGTAATCGCAGAGTCGCCGAGAAACACTAGAGCGGAGTCGGCGGTCGCCATGGTGATTTCAGTGTAGAGCCGTGGTTCTGACGCTCAACGACTGGAAACTTTGTGAGCCTTGGCGCTCTGTAGCCGGGGAGCGATGGCTTTCATCCGGAACAGAAATGAACTGCCTCCTGATTAACGAGAGATTAACTTTGGATTCGTCCAAATCAATCCATGGTATTCACCGGCTCCCTCGCTGGTCTGTGTCTCGCACACGGGCAACTGATGTGGGTGTGTGGAGTAACATCCCCCCCACACACAGACACACACTCAACCACATTGCGAGTGGTGAGGCAGCTGACGAAGGAGTCGGGTGCAGTGGGTCGTGGCTAATGGAGGTCTGGCTCACTTCATTACACAGGATCAGACAACACGGGTCGTCCCCTGAGGACCCCGGGATCAAAGAGCATGACCTTTGCACTCTCAAGGCAGTCCATTGCTTCTGAGCTCAGCTCCTTTTTGTTTATGGTTTTCCTTACTCTGAGCGTCGCCAAGAGCACGGCCCTTCATGGTGAGAAGCTACCGGCTAGCAGCAAGTGTTTGTTAAGGAGGCACTTGGAGGTCATCTCCCATGGTTCCAATCCCACAAATGTCATCTGGATAGCAGATCTTCCTCTGTGTGTGTGTGTGTGTGTGTGTGTGTGTGTGTGTGTGTGTGTGTGTGTGTGTGTGTGTGTGTGTGTGTGTGTGTGTGTGTGTGTGTGTGTGTGTGTGTGTGTGTGTGTGTGCGGTCCACCACCCCAGGCCTGCATTAGCAGCTCCACAGGAGGCGGCAGTGAAGCCCTTTGATCTCCTGCTGCACGGGGATGAGTGGTGCTCTCACTGCTGTTCACGTGACCGTGAGTGTGATGAACCTGTGTGTGGAAGTGGGTTTGGGACCTGATCGAATGCAAACAATGAGGATGGAGGTTGTTGTTGTGTGTATGGGGGGGGGGGGGGGGGGGGGGGGGACAAGACAGGGGGACGATGAAGGGTATATCGTGGTCTCTGCCCCCTCCTCCTCCTCCTCCTTCAGGGTTTCTTATTCTCTTCTCCTCTCACGAGTAATAAAGGCCCCTCCCGATGATGTCATCCTGGGTGTGGGTGGGGGTTTCCCTTGTCGTTCTCGCTGATTATACAGAAGTGAACAGCTGGCCCTGTCGGACAACGCTGCCCTGCCTGCTAAAGCCTCACGCATGAGTCCCACCCACCGGCTCCATCTGGTTCCCAAGTGGAAGGCCACCCCACAGCTCCCTCCCTCACCCCTCCCCCCTGCCCTTCTCTCTTAGCACACACACACACACACACACACACACACACACACACACACACACACACACACACACACACACACACACACAGGGGCGTTCTCAGCCCCCTTTGATTCCCAGGGACAGCGTCACCCTGGAGGATGACCCCAGTGCAGTAGTAGTCACAAGGTGTCGGCTTCCTGCTTCCGTCTTCAGTCCGCGCCGATGTGTGAACTCAGAATCTTTCGTGAGAGAGCGGCGTATTCACCGCGGTGCGTTCAGATCTCCCACGCTGCGTCCACTACAGTGCGCTGAAGACCTGCTGGTCCGGGTGCATTTTACAAAACATTGTGTGGTCATGAATAGTTTGTTAGTAGAACTTTACGCCGGTAACGCATGAACATTTGTGTCCGCTCACGCACAATGGCAGAAATGTGTGTGTTGCGTTTTCTCACTCATTGCGCCACAAAAAGCTGCACATAAAGAAGGCGCCCATCCAAGATTTAGAGATTCCTGGCATACACACAGTCCTACATCCGCTGGGATCCGACTTCCAAAGAACTGGAGGAAAGAGGGGCTGGGGGGCTGGTGGTGGTGGTAGAGAGGAGTACAGAAGGGGAGAAGAGCGAGAGAATATCTTGCAAGGAAGGAAGGAAAGAAAGACAGAAGAGTGGGAGGGAGGGAGGAGAGAGTAGGACCCTTGCAAGGCTGCCATGCATTATTTATCAGCTCAGTACGGTCAGAAGGATTATACTGGGGTGTTTGGGGGGGGGGGGGCTTGTCCAGGTCTGCTGGCCGTGAGCCCTTTGTTCTCCTCTCTCGCGCGTCTCCCTCACCCTCCCTCACTCCCTCACTCCCTCACCTGATCCTCCCTGCTTGCTCACGGTGATATGGGGTGATTATTATTCTCAGTGCAATCTTCTGTCTTTAAAAGAAACTCGTCTGTCTCTCTGCTGTTCTTTGAAATGTCCTGGTGGCGGTTTGGTGTTCTCCTCTCGCCTGTCCGCTGACTCGACTCTTATGTCTCTCTGTCTGTCTGTTTGTCTCTCAGGTGGACGTCCCGGCCAACGAGGGCACAGATTTTCCGATGAAGGATGCAGCTGAATAAGGACACTTCACTTCACTCTCTTTAAGTTATTGTCCTCACAAAAGTGTGTGTGTGCGTGTGCGTGTGGGTGTGTATGTGTATGCGTGAGAGCTCGGGAGTGTACATATGTGAGTGCATGTGAGAGTATTTTGATGGTAGCTAAGATTTCAGGCTATCATTTGCAATTTTTTTGTTTACTTTTTATAAGGTGATGATCACACATATAATACCATTGTCACAATATCAACGAAAGGACTTCACTGTTGCTATATATTGTGATTTGTGTTTGTTACTAGCTACCTATTTAAGAATGTATATTTCTATGTACAATATACTCATCTAGAAAAATATTTAATGGACAATTTTAATATGCCTACATCTTCCCACCAACGCTCCAGTTCATGCCAAGACACAAAACAAGGACACACATGCAATGAAAAACGAACAAAAAGAATGCAGAACGATTCAGAAAAATAATCAAACGGCAATATTTTAAGATACTCTTCTTCTCTACACCTTATCAGGTTGAGGGTGCAATTACTGTAACTGCACACAATAATGGTATTCAAACGGCAATTATTAATATGACGCAGATATTTTGTGTTGTGTTGTTTTCTGAGAAGCCAACCGGTTGAAAGACATGGATGCCACCACAACAATGTTGTTGTTTTTCTTACAATTTGAGCTGCAATATCATGACCGGTGAAGACCAACCCAGAAGTCTGTGTTCTTGCCTATGTGCTTGTTTGTGTGTCGGCGTGCGTGCGTGTGTGTGTGTGCGTGCGTGCGGCGTGCGTGCGTGCGGGTCTGTTTGTGTATTGAACATGGGCAATATCTAAGCACTGGTGCTTCCATGCATGAGCTAATCTATGTGAGAGTTTCTAAACAAAGGCAATAGAGTCAGTGTCTCGTTCCATCTTAACTTCGACAATCCCTGGTTAAGCTCCTTCTGTTCCCTATCAAAGATCGTGATGTGTATTTTACCAGACATGAAAACCATGTCTTTGTGAGGAGACCTTCAAAATGTGTGGTTCTCACAATCCAATGATTCTATGTGTTGACATATTTGTTGCTTTTCTTTTTAAAGTAATGAGAAAAGGGTTTGACTGTCAATTAGTCTGGGAGGAGTTGCCTTGGCTGTGTTTTGTGTGAAAATACAATTCCGACTTTGTAATCAATGTGAAATACCATCAAGACCACAGCTTCCATTCATTAATGAATTTGAGACGTACTGAAACCACACCTTCATGGCTCTGCACTGTCAGCCAGCAAAGGCAGCAAGCGTAAACCATGAACCACTAAACACTGTGGATCGCTAGCGGGAGGACTGTTGTTCTGAAAGAGTTCACATGACCTTCAACACACAGACACAACTCACACACATCCACAATACAGAGTACACACATCCGTAGAAGCTACACAGACAAAATTCAAAGAACAGCCACACCATGTTTCCCTGGTTGATATTTCCCCCTTTTTGCAATCATGAAAAAAGTCTCTTTAAGATGTGCTCCGCTGTTTGGGAGACTGTGTCTCAGCTTTAATATCCATGTCATCATTCCAAATGATGGCTATCACACAAAAAAATAGACTAAAAAGGTAATACTTCGTCCCTCTAAAGTTTTGAGAATGCACTTTTAAAAAATATATATAGATCTATTTGCCCTACATTCCAGCATATAAGATTACTTTACTACGCCTGCATTGACCTTAATTATATACCCTGCTTTGCCTGAATGCGCAAAAAAATCAGCCTTCAAATGTAAATATGATCCCGCGGTTTTGAATCTTTACTACAAATAGATGGGACACAGAATTGTAAACTTGAAAGTTATCTCACAGCTGTTTGGGGGTTGTCCTCCCCGGCAATGTGGGTGTGAGCAGTTAAAGAGGAATAGGATCAAATGGGGAGGCTCCGATCGCTAGGATGGCAAAAAAAAAAGCGAGAAAACAGTAGAGGGTAAATATTGAGCTGCATGTTCCGATAGCTTTTAGTTGTCGCTGGTTGTGTTAGCAGCTCAATGATTATTTTTGATAACTCCTCCTCGTTGCACACGTTTTCTGAGTAGCAGATCTTTTTTTTAGTTTTGTTTTGGTCCACCCCTGAGTACACTAGTGCTCCACACCAGAACGATACAGCCCACAGTGTGAAATTAAAACATATGTGTGTTTGACTTCAACGAGGGGCCATGTTCACACGACCACAGCGCCGTTTGAATCCAATATCTTGTTTTGTCAATAATGATAAACACATTAGTCTATGAAGGGTGGTCTAGAGGGGGGGGGGGGGGTTGGAACTATTGCACATATAGCACTGTGACAGTTGAAATTAAAAGCAATTCGGCATTTGTTTTGCCATTCGTTGATAACAATATACTGATGCCGTTTTTAAAGAAAAAGGGAAATAAATGCATTGGATTGAGAAATGTATTGGCTACATTTCAAGTAAAACGTGTAAATATTGTATTTGTATTCTTTGTTACACGCTGTGTTACACTGCGTATGACATGAGGCTTAATAACAACTGTCTTTAGGTATGCATATACGTTTGCATTTGCCCTCTTGGTTTGAAAAAAAGGTTTAATGAACTCCTCACCTTTTGAGTACACTACACACGTTTTCGGGGGCTAATTGTATCGTTTCATCCACGCAGACATAATATAGGCGTTATCCGATCATTGCCGTGCTGAACACTGAAACTGTATTATATGGTTTTTCAAGAAAGCTTCACTTGCATCTTTTTCTTTTTTTTATGTATGCTGCACTGAAAAAATTAAACAATCAATTTCAAAAGTGGTTTGGAAAATAAAGCGTTGCCAGTCACTTCCTAGAGTGAAACGATATAGTCTATAGTAGTATAGCTTCTGCCGCATTATCGGTTACAACCTGTAGGCCTATGTAATATGGTATTATGGAAGATGTAATGTCCTTCTGTAAAATGGTGTTTATTGTTGTTTTACCTGAAATAAAACTTTATTAATGCTTCAAAGTATCTTCAGTGTTGAGTCCCAAGATGTTCCGTCTTGTCCTCTGATGCTTTGTCAGGATATTTGATTGCAAATGACATCCATTTTATGCTGCATAACTCTGAGCATAACTTACTACCTACCATCAATCCCAAATTGACAAATTTTAAAATCCAAGAAAAGTTTTGGTGACATACAAAATGATGGATCATTATAATTATAAAGATGTGTCCTAAGGGATATACATATGTCATACTATCAAATGAAAACATAGGAAAAAACGATTCATTTTGCCGACGCAATTGAAAAACATTATGTCCGTACTGGCTGTTGTGCAGAGATTAAAATCCTCCAACATTCCTGTGTCAGTATACATTATATACGCGCACACACACACACACAGGGTATAGGGAGAAAGCAAGAGCGAGATAGAGGGGGAAACAGAGAAAGACACACACACACACACCAAGCCTATTGAAAGGCTAGCATGGTTCTACATGAGGGACCGTCTGTATTTTTCATATCTTTCAATTACAATTTTCCCAATACAGTTGATTTATTTTTTTTATCTCTACACCAACAGATGTGGTCACATTAACTCACATTTAAGCAGATATGTGAAAACATTGCTTTCTCAATCCTTGTGTTTTTGTATACAAGTTATAGTCAACACAGCTGATCTTTAAGGCACAGTACTTGCTGTCAGTTTCCGGTGTTTAGCTGGCAGGACTGAAAGCTTGGTAAAGGTGATCGAGCCCAGTAGTTGGGGGTGTCTGGGTGGGTGTCCCTCACTTCTATCCTTCCTCCTGAGCCCCCCTGCATGAGATTGCCTCCCCACTGGTTCTTCTGAGAGAGGAGCTGTAGGTGCTGAGTTTAGAAGTCCTCTGATCCCTGGGGCTCACAGACACCGGCTCCTTTCATCCCCAGGTAATATGGAGGTGGGGTGGGGGGTATCTTGCTTAGGATCTAGTGAGTTATTTTCCCTTCAGTCATTTATTCAAAAACGAATTTGACAGAACAAGAATAACAAGTTTGCTCTGTTATTTCCTGAGGTGTTGTTGTATTTTTGATTCAATTCTTTATCAACATTTAACTATTTTACTAGGCCTAGTTATATCCATCAAGGTTATTGCTTCGTTTATACATTTTTGTAGACATGTAGACCTTCCCTAAAAGCTGAGATATGTTAGTCCCGCCCCTTTTTTTCCATAAGAAGGAATAGGGAGAGAGCACCAGAGAGATAGAGAGAGGCAGGAACGGAGAGGGAGGGGAGCGATGCTAGACAGCAAGGCGACTTTAAACAGGTTTTAACATAGCTGCGGAGAGAACGTCATTAGTCCGTAAGATATCGGGAGTCCATCGCATACTCGCAGGCAATCGAAACAGAACTAAATGTGGAACTCGACATGATATTATTATGGTAAACGTTTTTGGGGATCATTTGTGATCGCCTGCTTGCGCCGACGCGGTTACTGGATGAAGAGGACCGAAGTTATGCTGAAAACGGGCTGCATTTGACCAGGAAAGTGAATTTTTATCAAGCTTGGTGGGAGATCATCATTGCTGTCCATTCAGTGGGGTCTAATTTTGGGGGAAACCCTTCCAAGTGTACGAAATCACCGCGCGTAATTCCGCCGCTATGGATTATTCTAAACTCCGCCGTGCGTTTTTTTTGTTCCTGTGTCTTTCTCTAAACCTGGGATTTATCAGCGTCGAAGGACAACATGACCGAGGAATGTCTATTCCGGAGCATGGATTTTGCCAACCTATTTCCATTCCACTGTGTACGGACATTGCTTACAACGAGACCATCATGCCCAACTTGCTGGGACACACCAACCAAGAGGACGCGGGGCTCGAGGTGCACCAGTTCTACCCGCTCGTCAAAGTCCAGTGCTCTCCCGATCTCAAGTTTTTCCTGTGCTCCATGTACGCGCCCGTGTGCACGGTGCTAGAGCAGGCGCTGCCGCCGTGCAGGTCGCTGTGCGAGAGAGCCAGGCAGGGCTGCGAGGCGCTCATGAACAAATTCGGGTTCCAGTGGCCGGACAGCCTCGCCTGCGAGATCTTCCCCGTTCACGGGGCGGACGAGTTGTGCGTCGGACAGAATGTATCCGGCAAGAGCGCCCCGCCGAACCCAACCCCGGAGCCGACCCCTTTCGATAACCGGCCGTTGAAATGGCAGTTTAAGTGCCCGACCTCTCTGCAAGTTCCCCCTTATCTAAACTACCGTTTCCTGGGTCAGGACGACTGCGGTGCTCCATGCGAGCCCAAGAGATCGCACGGGATGATGTACTTCAACGAAGAGGAGCTGAAGTTCGCCCGGATATGGATCGGCATCTGGTCCGTGTTGTGCTGCGCCTCCACCCTGTTCACCGTGCTCACCTACCTGGTGGACATGAAGCGCTTCAGCTACCCGGAGCGCCCCATCATCTTCCTATCTGGCTGCTATACCATGGTGTCCATCGCCTACATCGCCGGCTTCCTTCTGGGCGACAAGGTGTCGTGCAACGACCGCTTCGACAACGACATCCGCACGGTGGTGCAGGGCACCAAGAAGGAAGGCTGCACCATTCTCTTCATGATGCTCTATTTCTTCAGCATGGCCTCGTCCATCTGGTGGGTGATCCTGGCCCTCACCTGGTTCCTGGCGGCGGGCATGAAGTGGGGCCACGAGGCCATCGAGGCCAACTCCCAGTACTTCCACCTGGCCGCGTGGGCGGTGCCAGCGGTGAAGACCATCACCATCCTGGCGGTGGGCCAGGTGGACGGCGATACGCTGAGCGGCGTGTGCTTCGTTGGCGTGAACAGCGTGGACGCGCTGCGCGGCTTCGTGCTGGCGCCGCTCTTTGTGTACCTGTTTGTCGGCACGTCCTTCCTGCTGGCCGGGTTCGTGTCACTGTTCCGGATCCGCACCATCATGAAGCACGACGGCACCAAGACGGAGAAGCTAGAGAAGCTGATGGTTCGCATCGGCGTGTTCTCTGTGCTGTACACGGTCCCCGCCACCATCGTCATCGCCTGCTACTTCTACGAGCAGGCCTTCCGGGAACAGTGGGAGCGCACGTGGATCAGCCAGACGTGCAAGAGCTACGCGGTGCCGTGCCCGGCCCAGAACCACCCCAACGTCAGCCCGGACTTCACGGTGTTCATGATCAAATACCTGATGACGCTCATAGTGGGCATCACTTCGGGGTTCTGGATCTGGTCGGGGAAGACGCTCAACTCCTGGAGGAGGTTCTACACGAGACTGGCCAGCAACAAACAGGGGGAGACCACTGTGTGATGGGATGGTTGGGGACCGATCGACCCAAAGGGGTGAGGTCAATTGTGGACTACAGACTGTTGACAAACTGAATGATAATCCTTTTTTTGTTTTTTTATCTGGTGTTGTTTTAAAATCTGGTTTTGTAGACTCGTTTGAAGATACGTGTCGGTGTGTTGTTTTTTTGTTTTTAATGTTTTTGTAATTTTTAAATGTACATAAAAAAAGTGATTTCTTTTTTTTGTAAGTATATATTTGTATTTAAATATCCAAAAGATATTGTTATTTTCTCAACAAAACAAAAGAAAACACCTTTACAGCTACACTTTGTGTTTTTATGTACTTTGGGAGTAGGCCTACAAAAGCCAAGGCTAAGGAGGGCTATGTACTCATGGGGGCTCATTAGCTAGTCGGACACCGAGGACAAAAAAGGCCTCGGTCAAGCCTTCGATCAAGGGGTGCTTTTGGGCTGTGTGGACTCGTACTCGCGGCGACAGTCCCGTGAACAGTGAGTGCTTCCACGTGGCTCGCCGATCACGCTGGCTAATCGACTGAATCCTTTTGTTTAGAGGAGAGCTGATGGCCGCCCGGCTCCACTGGGTCAGTAAGTATGCATCCATGTTTGTGTTGGACCACAGCGACAAAACCAAACGAAAGGACCGGAGCTTTCCGTAATGTGGGTCGTGTGTCGTTTTACAAGTGTTTTAAACTTGTATTTCCAGCTACGAACTAAAGCATTATTTACCAAAAGCAAAGCGTGAATAATTGCATCAAAGTTGTAGGCAATTTTTTTTGGAAACAAATTATCATTTTTTTTAAATCTCATATTTCATATTGAAAAAAAAAACTGTTGGTTTTAAAAGACTATACCCTCATGAAACAGAAATCCTAGCTTTTGTTGAGCTCTCCATTTGTAACAAAGCACTTGTCGTCCTGTTGGATCAGAACAATATGTTAACCCAGATAAATGAACTTGGCTACACCTATTAACTTCCAGGTAACTCCACTTATCTTCCCTGATCGTCTGGCTCACGGCCAAGGGGGGGGCAACCTTAAGCGGATGCCACTTCCTATGTTTCAAACTCACAAAAAGTGAAGAAAGGAGAACCAAAACACAAAGCAGCTGCATCGGATAGCTAGCGCTGGTGATTATGTAGAAACTGGCCTGGCCTGACCTGTCTCACGCCCACCATGTAGCGTTTCCTTCTGCCTGGGCAGGACAGATAGTGGGAACAGCTATAGCAAGTGGACGCCTTACGTTTGAACTGAATCAAAAGAGGCGAATATCGTGAGATTGACCCGTTCCAACCGACGATCACGTTGTAGGCCTACATTTTGATATTGATAAGGATGTATTTGATGCAGCCTGCCAGCCAACAGTCTTCCGTTTTTCAAATGTGTTGATTTTATGATAATCCAGGATTGATGATAGGCTTTTAATGTTTGTTTCGGCATTTGCTATCAAAAAGTACTTTTTATATTTATAGGGAAAAAAATGTCTTACATATATCCACAATGAGTACTTTCAGAATAAAAGCCTCATCCTTGCAACTGTAATGGCTTCTTTCGAAATCTCTGATTCATGGTCAGGAAGTTAGGGTTTGAAAAATGAAACTGAGGAATCAAAAGGTCACTTTAAATTTAATTTAAAGGTCATTTCCTTTTCCTACCTGCATTGTTTGACGGTCAAACTTCTGTAAACTGTTCAAGTCTTTACTTTGTGACTCCTATCTTGTGTGTGTAAAATATGAGTTACTTCAGCTTTAGGCAAAGGGAAAGATAATTATGCATTGCTGAATTGAATTTCATTCTCTCAATAATAGTGTGATCATAGTACCATATCATTTAACATAGTGAACAAGTTAATTAAGAAACCTGTATTGAATAACATCAGCAGTAGGTCATAATCTTCTCATTTTTAAGTTCAGACATCATTTTAACTTCGGTTCCAAAATGCCCAAGCGTGTCAAGTATCCTCTAATCTACCCCCCTGCGGTGTCATGGCTGTCAGCACCACTGCGTATTATTTCAGCATTAAAGGACCCCTCACTAGTTTGTGCCCCCCATAACCCAACAGCAGCAACAACACCGGTCTGGAATGCAGTGTGATGCTACGGTATCCCGGCCACAGGGCTCCAGGCCGCCCGTGGATGTCCTGGCATCTGGCTTGCTGTGGTGTGACCCCGCATCTCAATCTTCCCATGGGGTCCCCTCCCGCAGCTGTGCTTCCTGATTTAGGCTCCGGCATGCACTCGATTTTGCTTCATCCAGGAGAGAGCCCACATTCCATATATCTGGGGGGAAATGCTTGGGGTGATAACCAGAAAGCAATTACTATTGAGAATAAAATGTGGGACGATTCCGGAACATCTGGTTCACTTTTTTTATTATGTTTTTTTTTTTTTTATAGTAAAACCAATGTCTGCCCTAGTGGGCGCCGTAGTAGGCGGGCCTGGTCCCGCCCACCCCCCCCCCCCCCAACATGAGCTGTCCACAGCTCCCCTTACAGTAATGTCACATATTTATCCCCGGGTGTTATGGAAAAGCATGCCCGTTAGCCTGTCAAGTAGCGTCTTCCTGGCTCCGGGCGCCTCCCAACTCCGCCGCTGTGCTGCTAAGTGTCCCAGGGAACGTCACCTCAGGGTGCACTTTGTCGAGAATGCATGAAATGGCCGTCTAGCCACTCAGTTCAACTTTCCAGAGATGAGCGGATAAAAGGAAAAAAAGACCCCTTGCTAGCGTTTTACCACTCTGTTTCACACTGTATACTATGCTATTATTTATTTAAAAGGCTGGTGTGTGATACTTCTGCAATAAGCCCTGACCTTGAATCAGATGGCTGCGTTTCCCAGCGGCCCTGTCTGAGCCTGTCTAAGTGTGCTGTCGTGTCTGGCAGGAGAGAGCTTCCACCAGAACATCCTCATTCCCCACCCACTCCAGCAAGGGAAAGTCAAGCAGAGCGCTCGTGTTTTCAAACAGCCACGGCGAAATAATTTGTATTTTAAAACGTTTCCACGGTCGTATATATTTGACGGTAAAGCTTCACTCTTAACCGCCGAGGATACATCACAACGTCATACGGTGAGTATCGGTGTTAAAATATGCATTATTTTCGTGGGTAAAGAACAGAATGTGCTCCTCATGCCAAAGCTGTTATTGTATCCTCAGATAAACCATGGGGAAAAAACGGAAGATAGAGAAAACGTCCTAGACACTTTCTGTCTTAATACTATGATCTATCTTCAAGGTCAGAGGAATGTAAGAAGCAGTGCGGTCCCTCAGTAACTTACATTCCACACCTCGCTGTCTAGCCAGCCCTTATTTATTAGCAGCTTTCACACGCCGCCGTATTCCATAGCCTGTGCTACGTGAGAGAAAGACGTCTAGTTCATCCTTTTTTTCTTCAAACCCATGTTATTCTGCCTGTTTCCAGCACCAAGAGGCAGCCGTTGTGCTCTTCTGTGATGCATGACAATTGAGATAAGGCCGAATAAATCCTGCGCACTTATTTCTTCGTTAATGCCAATCTAAGGATTACAGACGGCAGCCGACTAGAGGACAAGTGAGTCAGCTAGCTGAGACGCCAGCCTAACCTACCAACCAACACAGCTACACCTACCCTACACCCACCCTGAAAACGACCCCCATCCTGACAACTACACCCACCCTGGCAACTACACCCACGACGACATCTACAGCCACCCCTAGAACTACACCAATTCAAACAACTGCATCCATCCCTCCGACTGCACCGACCCCTCCAACTACACCCCCCCTGCACCAACCCTGACAACTACACTCAGCCCGACAACCAAACCCACCTCGACAACTCCACCCAACCCGGCAACTACGCTAAGCCTGACAACTAAACCCACTACTCCTTAGACATTATTAAGGTTTAGGATGTTGTGTGACATCGAATATTGTGCCGTGCCAAGCAAACTACAACCAATCAGGAGAGGGGAGGAAGGAGCGATGTTATCTTATTCTCTATGGCAGTTTCCAAACCCATCCTAATACGCTACACTACCCTTAATTCTCTCTCTCTCTCTCTCTCTCTCTCTCTCTCTCTCTCTCTCTCTCTCTCTCTCTCTCTCTCTCTCGCTCTTCTCGCTCTTGCTCTCTCTCTCTCTCTCTCTCTCTCTCTCTCTCTCTCTCTCTCTCTCTCTCTCTCTCTCTCTCTCTCTCTCTCCCGCTCTCTCTCTCTCTCCCTTGCTCTCTCCCTCTCCCCCCTCTCTCTGTCTGTCTCTTTCTCTTGCGCTCCCCCCTCCCTCTCCCTCTTTCTCTCTCCCCCCATTCTATCAACTCTCCTTTGGCTTCTAGAACGCTCTAAATGAAA
Organism: Gadus morhua; assembly: GCF_902167405.1. Lineage (NCBI taxonomy): Eukaryota > Metazoa > Chordata > Actinopteri > Gadiformes > Gadidae > Gadus > Gadus morhua. The sequence continues at coordinate 18,306,242 of NC_044058.1, forward strand.
CCTCAAAGCCACATCCACAATTTAAAAAAAATGATTTTTCCATTACTGCACTGCGCTCATCAACATGCCAAGATGATTATTGCAATCATGCTGTTAAATGCATTCAGCACAGCTTATGTGATACATTATCATATTAAATATTATCCAATATTTCAACCCTTCCCTCAAATAAATGTGTAGTCCTATCCCTTCATACACACACAGTACAAACGTAGTCTTTAATACTATTTTGACATTTAACCTTATTGCTATCCAAAGCTTTTCAAATTATTTCAAGACACGCTATGAACAAGCAGTTAGGAATTTGGGCCTCTTGCTCACGGACAACGCACTCACAGGTCAACGTATGAGAGCTAACCAGGCTTTCTACATTTAGAAGCAGATGCTTCTATCCAAAGCGACATTTTTTGGATAGTACATTTGTCAGAAGACGATGAAACAATATATCGCTGTTGGTACAGTGAGGATGTTCATAGAACCAAAGTGCAAAGCACTAACAATCGCTACGTTAACCCATTCCCCAAACACAACAATGTATATCCCCGTAAATCTGTATTAATGCCCTGCCCCTTCAAGCTCACCAGCGAAACACACAGGCATAAGACATTCAAAACTAACCCATATTGGGAAATAGCATAACAGTGACCGGTAACAAATTAACTTCTGGGAACCAGGGACAGTGTATCCAGTCTGCAGCCACACCACCATGCGGCCATTTAGACCAAATGAGATTCCAGTTTCTCCAAGAGCCGGTTGTTGCTCCTCCTCGCCCCGCTCCCAGGAACCCAGAGGGCTGCTGCTGCTCTCTCTCCTCTGTGGCTTTCGTCTTCCTTGCCAGACGAAGAAATCTTAAAAACACACACTCCGACGTCAATGGGGATACAACATCATCACTTAAGTTAATCGCTCACATTGTAACACATCATCACGGATTTTCTTTGAGGGTTTAACGCGTGAAGACTCAGGTTCCTAGTTGTTGTTGTTGTTGTTGTTGATGTTGTTGTTGACGTGGACGGACGACGCCTTACCCCTGACTAGAGCCAGCCTCACCGCACGCTCCTGAGGACAAGAAATCGAGAAGGAAAAGTTCAAGAGAGGAAGAAAAACAGTTCAAATTCAATTATCCGTGCAGCCGTCCTCTCCGTGTTTCGAGGCTGCGCTGAAAGAAACTATGCAGGCATGAAATGTTCCTAATGAAAGCCGCCTGCTCCTGACCTCTTGTTTTTGAGGAGAATCAGAGACGAGATCGACGAGAATAGGAGCAGAGAGGCCAGCGGTCGCTTCTCTCTTTTCTACAGCCAAGACAGTATCTCTCTCTTTCTGCCTCTCTATCTCTCCCTCTCTCTCTCTCTTTCTCTCTCCCACCCTCTCTTTCTCTCGCCCTCTCTCTCACTCTCTCTCGATATCACTATCTTTCCCTTATTCTCAATCACTCTCTCACTCCATCCCTCTCTTTCTCTCTGTCTCTTTATCTCTGTCTATCTCTCTTTGTCTATGCATCTCGCTCTCTTTCGGGCTATCGCGCTCTTTCTCTCTCTCTCGCTCTCTCTCTCTCTCTCTCTCTCTCTCTCTCTCTCTCTCTCTCTCTCTCTCTCTCTCTCTCTCTCTCTCTCTCTCTCTGTGTCTCTCCCTCTCTCACTCTGGCTTCCTGACCTTCCCAGCGTGGGTTTTATTAAGTGTATTTATAGTGCTGGAGGAACGGGGTGGCGGAAGGGGGGGGTGGGGGGGGTTAACACGTACGCCAACAATAAGCACAACGGGAGCCGCGCTTCGGCGGAGCTCCCCGTCGCCACCTGCGGCGCTGACGACAGCTACGGCAGCGACCTGGGGCTCCTGCGCTGTTGTCTGGGGTAAACTTTGTTTGTGTTTGACACGGCTCCTCATTAGCGGCGCCGCGGCGCGGAGCGGGCCGAGGGGGCTCGGCTCGTCTCCCGTCAGGGTGGGCCCCGACCTCCGGGCCCTGTTGGCCTGTGAGGTTCGGTTCTTCCGACTGGTGGGACAAAAAAGGCAGCCACGGTGCAACGCCGTGCACCGCATGCCAAGCTTGTGTGTGTTTGTGTGCCTGTTTGTGTGTGTGTCAGTATGTGTGTGTGTGTGTGTGTGTGTGTGTGTGTGTGTGTGTGTGTGTGTGTGTGTGTGTGTGTGTGTGTGTGTGTGTTCCCTTCCATCACTTAGGATATTTATGCAGCCACCGGTTCGATTCCCTACCATTCCGCCCTCTTTTGCTCCGTGGTCCACAAACTCCACATATCTGTGGAGAGCGTTTTTGCTCGCTGGTTTGAAAGCGGGGCCGGCGCAGGGGAGCAGATGGGCGGGGCTAGGCACTGGGTTGCTGGCCTTGCACCTTAACTGTGAACTGTGTACAATGTTCAGGTCTCAAGTCGGAGGAGGTCAGCGTTCCCCCGTCACCCCAGCTCCAACCGCTTGCGGTGAAGTGGAGCTCATACCAGCCTCATTCGGAAACCACCTTATCTTTCTCAGTCTGTATTTTTGGGCTCATTCTGAGCCAGCAAAAAAATATGAAAAGCTTGGAAAGGAGGGAGATGGAGTGTTTGGCCTGGGGGAATGTTTAAATCCCGTCTCTGGGTGTGCGAGGGGGGAGATGTGGTGGGAGGTCGGGGGGGGGGGGGGGGGGGGGGGGGAGCTGCTCTGTGGATCCCAAGAGTAAAATAGACTTTTATTTTGGAGTGTGGCTTTCACAGCGACGCTGTGTTTTCAAATGGTTCCACACATAAGCGGTACGATGCTACTTGATTTGAAAAGGGATACATTGTTTTGGAACACAGACAAATCCTCTCTCTGTCGACCGTTCTAAAGCAAGACACGGAGAAGGGAGAAGAGGAGAGAGACAGTTTTCGAGAGAGAGAGAGAGAAAGAGGAGAGGGCAGAGGGAAGGGCGGGGGAATTACCCAGTCGGCACCAGACTTTATTAGTGGTGTCCCAGAAATGTGACCACCTCTCAGAAGGCGGCCGTAGAGTTTCCTGTTCCTCCTCATAGGAGGCTCGGACAGACACAAGGGTACCGCTACCTCTGGGCAGTTCAGATAAATCGTTTAACAGCACATTAACAGGCCTTTATTTACACACTCTTTCCATTTTGCAATTGAAAAAAAAAACCCTGCTCATTCGTCTTTTAAATTAAAGACGACTCAGAGCCTCCGGTTGGTAAGTAGTTAGAACTTTTTTCAGGATTTATCCAAACTAATCACTAGTTTGCTTCGTCCTACCAGACGTCATTAATAGGAAACTTCTGTTTTTGAGCCTCCAATCCATCCGTCATATGTGGATCCACTCAGGACCGGTGTGTACCGGTTTTGTCCATGCGAGTCAAAACAGAGATTTAGAGGCGTATATTAGTCCCTTGGGGACACTAAATCATCAAAATCTTCTAAACATTTGTTTTGTACTCCAGGGTGACAACGAAGTGCAAAACAATGTGCCATTTCCTATTTATTTTATCAGTTTCAGTGTGGAGAAACTGTGTTTCCAAGAGGCTGAGCTTACAGGAAGGGTTGCAGCAATCTTGCACATGTCTAAAGAGTGCAAAGGAAACGTCCCTGTTCTACTGTTCTTTCCTCATTTCATGACAGCTGCTATAAGAACAGCAAGTCACTTAAGAAATGAAATCGTTTTACTTGGCTTCGACTCTTGCAACAGGAGAAATCGTGGCTCTTTCTCCAAGAGTAGTCGCTGAGCTCATTTACCGAGAAGCAGCAGCACAGTGTTTGGGTTAGCTGCTCTAAGTTACCCGTGTAGAACGTTGCATCAAATTAGTTCCGTAAAATCAGTAAAATCATAGTAACTTTATTTGGTCATCACAGGGGGGGCCAGGGACATGTCTAAAGGGGCACTGGCCCCTGTAGGCCGCCGTATAGAATCGCCATTGATGGCCCGTGTTGTAGCAATGTTCACAACCATGATAAAAGCAAATTCGTAGGCTGGGTTTGTACTCGGGGCATATCCGTCTAGGAAGAATGGTCCATATTGAACCTCACCATGATTGAGTGAGGTAGGTTGTCAACCCGATATCTAGCCCAGAGTGCCCTTCCATTTAAATGAATAAATTAGAATCAGTTAAGTTACTATCTATTGCTTAATAAGGGAACAAAATGGTGATTTAGCTTATGGCACACTTATGAAAGCCCTTGCGCAATAATATGAATTTTAAGAACTGGGTTTTGGTGGTTTCCCACATGCGTAAGATAATGTAATAATTGCAAAGCAAACAATTTCTGATCCCTCTTTCATTTCCTCTTCATTTGTCATGTGAAGTCATTCCCCATTTGGTTATACTTTTCCATCATTGCCAGTAAGTTCTGTACATTACATAAGACTGTACATTACTTTGAAAGGATGAACCTCAGTTTTGTGATTTAGACCTCACTTGACCTCACTCACGGAGGTCGACGGTTCAATGTTTTTTTTCACCACTGGGATGCTGACGGCGTTTCCCGCCTAAATTTTTTTCCTTTGGCGGCCCTCAGTCAAATTTTGGGTTGCTGAATTGGCCCTCAGCTGTCAAAACGTTGAGAACCCCTGCCCTACAGAATCCCTACTATTAGACTTTTGTGCCCGACTGAAAACTATTAATTTATTTCCCATTTGGTATCAGTTTATTTTCAAGATTATTTTCTAGACGTGTGACATCTATCCTGAATATTCGCAATAGTTATTAACTAATCACCTCACAAAGGGTATATCTTCATACACACAAAGAAGGCAAGCAGGATCTCAAGAAAGAATAAAGTGGATTGTATTAAAAATATGATTCGCATTCGATGGAGAAGGACATTAATCTAGACTCAGAGGGTGTAGAAACCTGCTGGTGGAAGGGCTGTTCCAGGCAGGATTCCCGGATGCCTTCAACAGCAATTAAAACCGCCTTACTAGTAAGATAAAGATAAAGATTGACTTTATTGTCATTGTACAGTCACCTATACAACGAAATGGGGAAAGCAGAGCGACGGGTTATATTTTCCTGTTTGGTTTCATGTGATCCCTGTTTATACTCAGGCATCCTGTATTACAGCCAGATCACCGTCCAGACTGCTATGTATACTAACACTGCCCACTGTTTGTGTGAATGTGGTGTGC
>NC_044058.1:18316335-18336335 GCF_902167405.1 Gadus morhua
GTGAGTGTGAGCCTGAGCGTGTGTGTGTGTGTGTGTGTGTGTGTGTGTGTGTGTGTGTGTGTGTGTGTGTGTGTGTGTGTGTGTGTGTGTGTGTGTGTGTGTGTGCATATGCAAAGGGTTGCTGGCATTTCCGAAGATAGCCAGCCTGACATTTATATTGACTTTGATGCTGATAATCCCTCACAAATTGTGTGTATTTTTGTGTGTGCGTGCGAGCATGTGCGTGGGGCGAAGAGGGGGGTCTGTGTGTGTTTGGACATCTCTCTCATGTGTGTGTGTGTGTGCATGTGCGGGGATGCATTTGCATCCATATTTTTTAAGCAATAATTGTATGAGGATGCATAAAAATCAAATGACTACATTTCTAAACAACATAATAAGACAACAAAAAATTCTGAGTAAGTGAGGAGAGGTCAGAGGTAACAGTCTGTTGTGAACAGCAGATCGTCTGGAACCATCCTAATCCAGATGATGGACGAGGCTTCCTTTCAGCCCTGCCGTCCCGTCATGTGGTGGTGAATGATGAGGTTACCTGGGGGGCAACACACACTAGTCTGAGGCTAGTGTGATCATAATACTGCTATGTCTGTGGTATATATGTCTATGTTATTTACTAGGGGCGTAACAATTCACCAATGCGGATCGGTCACCGGTTGGATTGACAAAGATGCGACCACATCGATACGTGGGCCCCTGAATCGATTTAAAGTTCTGTAGTGCGTATGTGGCTTTATTCTATACCAATCAGATGGTTCAAAATAAATCTTTTTTTGTCTATTATATATATACATTTTGAGCGATCTGAATGGTAAAAAAACAAAAAAAGTTAGGATTAAACAAATATTAACTGTATCTATCAGATGGAATCATATCTCATCAAACCACACCAAATTGTTAAAACATTGAATCGAATCGCATCGAATCGTTCCATATTAAAAAGTATCGTCCCTGAATCGTATCGTACCGCATTCATCTGGATACTTATCGGATCGCCTTATAAAGGAGAGATGCACACGCATATTATTTACATAAATAAAAGCTCTATAAGATCAATGATGTCCAGCAAATGCCAAAATAATTGGTCGGTCTAGTTTCAAATAATCGTTCCCCTCCAAAGTAACATTGTCTCTCATGGGTTTGTTTCATATTATATGTCATTATGTTTCATAAGATTCTCATAGTGAAACGCCACATTTATGACTTGTACACAGATGGTGTTTCGATTTCACGCTGCGTCGATCCAAGTCCCACTGGTTAGTCCAAAGTCTTCCCTTTATTGCCTATCATGTTCCCTTCCTTCCTCAACCTCCACCAGTGTTCCCCTCCGCAGTGAGATGTATACGGCCATTCTGGAGATACAGGGGAGGCCAACACCTTCAGAAAGAAGAGTCGGGGGTCCCCATAGTGCAAGGTTTAACACAGCACATTTTGAATGTGTTTGTGGTTATGTGTGTGTACATGCGTCTGTGCGTGTGTGTGTGTGTGTGTGTGTGTTTGTGTGTGTGTGTGTGTGTGTGTGTGTGTGTGTGTGTGTGTGTGTGTGTGTGTGTGTGTGTGTGTGTGTGTGTGTGTGTGTGTGTGTGTGTGTGTGTGTGTGCGACATGGCCATTATCACCCTGTAGACAGAGTAAATAACTCGTAAATGTCCCTGGAGAGGAAGAACAGACCACCTCAGCCCCCTCTGGCTGCTAGCCCTTCATTAGCCGCTAAACGCCGGCGGAGCCCCGGATGGGAGGAGACTTGGAGCAGGTTAGCGCTTGTCCCTCCGGCGACTCTACTTCCGTCCGTCTGTCCCTCGACTCCCAGGAACAGGTGCCGGCCCCGGCCCCGGCGCCGGCGCTGAAGGCTGGTTATGTTTCTCCTCCGTGGGGCCGTCTGTCTGTCTCGGAAAAAATTAGGGAAATAAAGGAAAGAAGGAAGAAAAAAAAAACTCTGCTGTGAAAAAGATAAACGAGCATCGGACAGGCCATCTCCTGGAAGCGAAGCTCCCTTCTTCCTCCTCATCCTCCCCCCTTCCTGTCATCTGATACTCCCCCCCCCCCCCCCCCCCCCCGTTTCTGCACCTGCCCTCCAGCCTTCCTTCCTGCCCTCTGCCCCCCCCCCTACAACCAACACACTCACTCCCTTATCCAGCTTGCACTTCCAAATTCAGAATTGAAGGGGGTACCCCCCCCCCCTCTCTCTCTCTCTCTCTCTCTCTCTCTCTCTCTCCCTCTCTCTCTCTCTCTCTCTCTCTCTCTCTCTCTCTCTCTCTCTCTCTCTCTCTCTCTCTCTCTCTCTCTCTGGTTGGTTCTCCCATCTCTTGTGTGTGTGTGTGTGTGTGTGTGTGTGTGTGTGTGTGTCTGTGTGTGTGTGTGTGTGTGTGTGTGTGTGTGTGTGTGTGTGTGTGTGTGTGTGTGTGTGTGTGTGAGCTCTCCTCTTTCCCACAGCTCCTCCAGTAGGACATCTGCATGCAGGACTCCGCTGCTGTCGCCTCGCTGAGGAGGAACAGAGCGAGCAGCTGTTCCCTCTTTGGTTACATCGGTAGCGTGTTACTGTGTGGCGTGTGTAGGCTGGCGGGTGGTGTGCTAGGATTAAGAACTACACCTTTCGGTTCACTGTGTTTGAATGCAGTGTGTGTCAATAGTAGTAATTTACCCGCGTTCATTCAAACTCTACGGTAACAATATCAAAAAAATAGTGTATTTGTTTTGGGGGGCGTATTATAATGTGTTTATGGTATAATTACATATTGTATTGTGTTAAAAGAACAGCCAGTCTCAGTGACCTTGACCTGAGTGAAACGAATTCCGTTCTTTGTGGAAATTGGCTTCGGTAGCAGGCTAACGCCCAGCGCTAATGCCCGCCGCGGTTCTGGCTCTGTCTTGATGTGGTGCCCAACAGGCGGGTCGGGTGCCATTGGAGGGCAGGGTCGGTCCTGCCTCCTCCCAGCAGGGGATCTTCCTGCCCCCAGCAGTCCTCCGGCTCAGACCTGAGCCCCTTGTGTACAAAGACCATCCATCTTCTCATGTCTGTCCTGTACCATTGACTCCACAACACCGTACTCTACGCCCCCAACCCCGACCTACATCCCCACCCTACCCCCCAACCACCCTACACCAAACCACCATATAACCCCAGCTTACATCCCCCCATACAGCTCCATCCTTCACAAAACCACCATGTAGCTCTGCCCTGCCTCCCCTCCCTACACATACACCCCAACCTCCCCACCGTACAGCCCCACAGCCATACACCACCTTCCCTAACCCAAACCTCCTTACATTTACATCCCAACCCTACAGCACCCTCACATACAGCCCCCACCCTACGCCACCCTACACTTCCCTTCTACTTTTGTGCCCCACCCTTCTTCACCAGGGGAACACTTCTACTGCTGAACCTCGGCTCTTATGGATACTTTAACATAGACAAAGTAGACACAAACCTCCTTTCTTAGTGTGTGTGCGACTGTGTGTGTGTATGTGTCTTTTGCATCTGTGTGTGGGTCTGTATGTGAATGTGTGCGTGTGTATTTTCGTGTGTTTCTGTGTATGTGTAGGTCTTTGAGTGTGAATGGCTGCGTGTGTGTGTGTGTGTGTGTGTGTGTGTGTGTGTGTGTGTGTGTGTGTGTGTGTGTGTGTGTGTGTGTGTGTGCCTGTGCGTGCGTGCGTGCGTGCGTGCGTGCGTGCGTGCGTGCGTGCGTGCGTGCGTGCGTGCGTGCGTGCGTGTGTGTGTGTGTGTGTCTGACAGTTCCGGAGACGGGTCCAGGGCAGGATGTTGTGATAAGGGCTTGAGCTGCAGGCGGTTGATAAGTGACTTCCACTGCTGTTATCTGAGACATCTCGCTATGTGTGTGCGTGCGTGCATGAGCGTGTTGTGTGAATGTGTCACCTGTGAGTGTTTACCCTGTTTCAATATGGGTGCTTTGTGAACATAACTTCAGCTTGCACTGAACTTTTGTGTTAGTCAGTTGTTTTTTCCTGGATGAGGCGTGACAGTTATTACTGGTAGCAAAAAAGGTATCGAGGAGAAAAATATGTATTGTATTCTTAAAAAATTGTTGATCGACAATAAGTAGGCAGGCACATTGAACGGATCAATCACTTGTCGCTATGAGTTTCCCCAGGACTGCTAATGGTGAATCCGTTGGATTTGAACAGCTTCTCTCCGGGAATGCCTTCAACAACAAAGCCAGTGTATTTATCCTCTGTATCCCATATGCCCAAACCAGTTCCTCTGACTGACTCCTCACAAAACCGGCTGACACACTTTTCATACCAGCGCAGTGTTGTCAATGGAATGCGCAATTTGGTTGGTAATTTGTCCGTCCGCTCATGGCGATGTAAATCAAATTCTTTGGCCACATTTTTTTTGGGGGTGTTTTGACTTTTTGGTCCTACTGGGTGTTTGGCAGGATGTCACTCAGGAATAAACAATGCATCCCTTCCGGTTCGGTTCCTTAACAGCCCCTGAACGACAAGCGGCTGAAGAGGTGGATTAATCCAAACATTGGATTGAACCCTTTTGCTGTTTTTTTGTTTTATGTTTGTCTCTTTCTCAACAACTTGTTTCTCTCGGTAAACAGACAAAATTTGGTGTTTTGTGTTGGAATCGACCTGTTCTTCATCACCACCATCATCATCATCATCATCATCATCATCATCATCATTGACCATTTTTTGAGGTTTTTTTTTGAGTGATTGTTTATTGATGTGTCAGAATGATTGACACTTACAGTGATTACAGTACCATAGTACCACTTCGACTTATGTTGTTTTATTGTGTAAATTGTGTCAAACTTCTCTTATCTTTCAGGATACCTCCAACTCCATTTCTTACTTCTCTGCCTCTGCTTCGTGCTCTCATTTCGCGTCTAGAGGAATTGTGACGATCATCTAAGTTTTGATATATTTCATACGGACCTAACCTTAATTGCGAACTATTGCAAACTATTTAACCTATATTTCAATATATTCAAGCAGTGTAACATGTTGTGGTATATGGATCTGTCTGTGTGTGTGTGTGTGGATGGTTTTTGTGTAAGTAGATAGTTATGTGTGTGTATATACAGTGCTGTGTGTGTGTGTGTGTGTGTGTGTGTGTGTGTGTGTGTGTGTGTGTGTGTGTGTGTGTGTGTGTGTGTGTGTGTGTGTGTGTACAGTTTAGTGTTCTTTGTCTTCATGTTTGTGTTCCTCAGAGGGAGGCTGGCCTGAGATCTACTAGCCCAGCGATTGGATCTTCTTCATGTCCTCTTTCAGTCAAGGAACGGAGCCTTGCCGCAACAATGTTCCCATGTAACCAGAGAACACACACACACACACACACACACACACACACACACACACACACACACACACACACACACACACACACACACACAAACACACGCATACACACACAAGGCTCATATAGCTGCCCAAAGGTGTCCACGTTTTAGATATAATATCACATATTATTATATCCAGAGAGGCATCATATTACTGTATTCTGAACAACAGCACTGTGTGTGTGTGTGTGTGTGTGTGTGTGTGTGTGTGTGTGTGTGTGTGTGTGTGTGTGTGTGTGTGTGTGTGTGTGTGTGTGTGTGTGTGTGTGTGTGTGTGTGTGTCCCGGAGACTTAACGTGTGTTGCTGCGCTTCACTGATGTAACTGATGGCTTTACGCTGCGGGTAGCGAAAGACACACACACGCAATCTCTCATGCACACACACGCAAACAAACACAGACACATGCCCAGCACGCCTGAAATGTTCTTTGAATGGGGTTAATTACATAGTGTCACCCAGACCCTCCCATCTCCTTGTGTCAATATGTCTGTAGCTGACAGGCTCTGAGACCCAGGGATTAATTACTACCTCTGCTCATTAGGTTGTGCCCACAGGGCTCCACAAACATACCTATTCCACCAGAAAAGCACATCTTTTAAAATTAAATAAAAAAAGTATCTGGAAAGTAATTATTAATTGATATCTATAAACCCTGGGGTTCCTTATCTGTCGGTTAAGAAGAAATTCAGTTAATTAAACATAGAGTAATATCTCTCTCTCTCTCTCTCTTTCTCTCTCTCTTTCTCTCTCTCTCTCTCTCTCTTTCTCTCTCTCTCTCTCTCTCTCGCTCTCGCTCTCTCCCCCTTCCTCTCTCTCTTTCTCTGGCTTTGCTTTACCCTAAAGATGCAGCAGAATCCATGAATGCTTTTGAAGTTATTGTCAGACAGAGGCTTCCAGTGTTTTTTTATATGTACACAGAAATACAAGCTGGGGTAGTGTCTTAGGACCTGAGGTGGGGTAGTGTCTTAGGACCTGAGGAGGGGGAGTGTCTTTGAACCTGAGGTGGGGGAGTGTCTTAGGACCTGAGGTGGGGGAGTGTCTTAGGACCTGAGGTGGGGGAGTGTCTTAGGACCTGAGGAGGGGGAGTGTCTTAGGACCTGAGGTGGGGGAGTGTCTTAGGACCTGAGGAGGGGGAGTGTCTTAGGACCTGAGGTGGGGGAGTGTCTTAGGACCTGAGGAGGGGGAGTGTCTTTGAACCTGAGGAGGGGGAGTGTCTTAGGACCTGAGGTGGGGGAGTGTCTTTGAACCTGAGGAGGGGGAGTGTCTTAGGACCTGAGGAGGGGGAGTGTCTTAGGACCTGACGTGGGGGAGTGTCTTATGTTACTATTTCCACCCAGAATAAAGAAAGTTGTCGGCCGTAGCTGCGGTGGAGTCCGAGGTAGGAAACCCAAACGCCGCCGTGTTTGGGTGATAGAGTTTAGATCGGGTTAGATTAAATAATCTCGGATATAAATAACAATAATCGGGTTAAATAACTTCACATGGTGTGTCTGGTGTGTTTCCAGCATTCGTAGTGTTGATCAGCAGAGAAATAGTCCGCCAAGACGTTGAGGTTGCTTAGTAACCAGAGACTCTGTCCATGCAAGTGAACGGAGCGTTCCCTCTTCGTCATAACTATCAAACCAAACATCCTTCACATTCACCGAGCGAACATTATTAAAGTAAAATGCACATTTCTCGCTAGAAATGTTTCCATAAAAGCATTTAATGGCGTAACTATGTTACTATTTCCACACAGAATAAAGAAAGATGTCGGCCGTATGCTTCTGTCCAAGCTCACTACTCTCTGCCAGTGACGTCGGGTCAAGCTCAACGCTGATTGGGCAACGCGTGTCTCGTCAGACGCGTATCTCGCGTACTTCGCATAAAAAGTTCAATTTTTTGAACTCTTGAAATGTACGCGATATACGCGATATACGCGCGTATAGCGCGTATTGCGCGTATTGCGCGTAAATATACGCGCCACATACGCGCTATACGCGCGTAAAATGTTGCTTATATGCGTATTACGCTTGAAACGCGTAATACGCGCGTAAACCAATGGTTCCCTATGGAAAAAATGGCGATTTTATACGCGAAGTACGCGAAATACGCGTCTGGTGTGGCCGCACCTTTAGGACCTGAGGAGGGGGAGTGTCTTAGGACCTGAGGAGGGGGAGTGTCTTAGGACCTGAGGAGGGGGAGTGTCTTAGGACCTGAGGTGGGGAGCTTCAGCTGCTCAACACACAGGACTCGGGATGCAGGATTGTTTATGAGGCAATAGCAACGTAACATTCAACAATGTTGAACTCCCCGAAATACACGGCCTGATAATGTCGGCAGCTGCAACTGAAATATTTACAAGTGAGCGATGGAAAAAAAAAAAGACAGAAATAACGAGATGCCTCAGAACCTCTGCTACTGTCACGTTCAACATGCTGCTGAAGTGCTCCTTTATCTCATTTTTCCTGGCTGCGAACGCTCTGAGCTGATGAGCAAAGTTTCACTTATTTACATTGGCTGTCAGCCTCGTTGCCACAGCAGACTCATCCAGGAGAGATGTGATCAGCATGCTGAGGTGGAATCATCCGCTCGTTTCTCCAGTGGAGCTGCTGGATGGGTTTTAAACAGGGAACTAAGAGCCCTTGGAGACAGGTCGGGCTTAAGGCTGGTTAAGGTCACAACTCAGGATCTGCATGTTTTTTTTAGTTTGGTAAGTCATCGCTGACACATCTGGCCATCTTTGTTTTCTGTATTTTCTTGTGAGTTTAAAGTGGCTGGATGTTTGTATGTTTGAAATGCCGTCAGCTAATAGTGAGGGAAATGCACTGTGAGAAAGCTCTTACAAGTTGACTGCGACGTACTGGCTGTCAAATCTAGATTTTAGACTGCTCCCAGCTCATTGCTGACCATCAAAGTATCTTCTGATTTTCTCGGGGACTCAATATGGCCTGTTGATCAATGAAGTGCGAATATAACACTTCTCAAAGGCTGTGGGGAGCAGAGAGGTAGGGGACAGGTTTTTTGTTGTTGTTTATTTTCTAAATCCAGCTCTCTTGTTTTTTTTTTCAGCTCTCTCTTTACAACTCTGGAATCATACCTACAGCAGCTTAACGTGTGGATACGTGCGATAATGGTACGCCCAATTCACGGTGTGTGTGCATTGCCTTAGTGATCCCTGTGTCAGCTGTACGACAGCGGCGGTAATCCGTGTTTACCTCAGGTGCTAGTCAGGCTGCGGTGAGGTGGTTCCCCTCAGCATCCCGGCGCCAGTAGATTACCAGAGGAAAGCACAATCAAGCCTTGCAGAGAACAGTTCCACCACACTCACAATCAAAGCAAAAAAATTACACTCTCATCTCCAAGAAAAAAAAAAGAAGGATATCTGAGACTAGAGAATGTGTTCTTGGAGGATACTGTCACAGACAACAAACACTTATTTGAAAAAAAAACAAACGGTATTTTGAGGTATCTTTATTTATTTATTTTCTTTCCCTCCCTCCCTTCCTCCCTCCCTCGTGAATGAATCTAGCTTTGCTCTCTTGCTATCTGTTGTAGGCACACCACTACCATAAGCTCCATCATAACAGGAGTTAAGAGAGTATGGTTATAACCCTATCCTCCAATATGGAGCTAACACTATCCTCCAGTATGGAGCTAATACTAGCCTCCAGTATTGAATTAATTAACACTATCCTCCGATGGAGCTAACACTATCCTCCGGTATGGAGCTAACACTATCCTCCAGTATGGAGCTAATACTAGCCTGCAGTATGGCGCTAATACTAGCCTCCAGTATGGAGCTAATACTAGCCTCCAGTATGGAGTTAATACTAGACTCCAGTATGGAGCTAACACTATCCTCCAGTATGGAGCTAATACTAGCCTCCATGTACTTTCCCCAGGGAAAGACAGATAGTGAGCCTGTGTTCCTGTGTGTGTGTGTGTGTGTGTGTGTGTGTGTGTGTGTGTGTGTGTGTGTGTGTGTGTGTGTGTGTGTGTGTGTGTGTGTGTGTGTGTGTGTGTGTGTGTGTGTGTGTGTGTGTGTGTGTGTGTGTGTGTGTGTGTGTGTGTTGGTGGAGGAGGTGGGTTGGAAGTTTTAACTATCAGGGTGGATGACTTCATGCAGCAGAGCTCTGTCACAACCATCTTGTGTACTTAATCAGTCGTGCAGGGGAGTATCAAGGAACCACATGGAAATACTGCTCTTGCTAACATAGCCTTTTTTATCCTCTTGGTAAGAAATAACATTAGTTATGGTTTTTGCTGCATGAAGTTTAAGGGAAAAAAAGAAAGTTCTCGCCAAGAAATGTCTCTCTATCTTTCCACAAGCCAGAGGGAACACTGTGAGTGTTCCCTCCATGCGAAGCCAACAGGTATATAAGGAGTGTTTGTGGGTGTTGTTTAAACTGACATTTAAGGAGCACACATAAAAACAAATCATTCACCAGCAAACACACACTCACATGGAAAAACATCCACACACGAGGAAACACACACAAACACACTCATACACAAAGAAACCCACGCACATACGTTCAAACACACACACACAAAAAAATGAAAAATAGTATAATGAGAGGATGCAGTGTGAGGGTGTGCATATCACACCATAGCTGGAGGGGGGCTAGGAGACATCTTAGATCGGTGTTTATACTGCAGACAGATAGGGCTGCTCCGATAGCAGGGCCTATGGATGCAGCATGCTGAGACGTTACAATACAAGGTTGGCTCACATTTCTCCAGGCCATCCACCTCTCAGAGTCCATCTGTGATGTTCCCTCGAACCCGGGATGTTGCCATACCTCTTCATTGGGTATATTCCCCTGCCACAGGGCTGAGTTCCAAGGGTGTGGGTGTGAAACTGTGGCCCCTTTTAGCAGTTCTAAATCATTGCGCTACAAATCCAACTTTTAAAAACATTACACACATACAACTACAATTAGTCACTGAAAGTAGCGAACATTGTAATCAATTATTTGCCTTCTGTAGCATCTCAGGACACACGGCCTGAGCCTTCTGTAGTCTCAGGACACACGGCCTGAGCCTTCTGTAGTCTCAGGACACACGGCCTGAGCCTCCAGTAGCACTGCGTCTTAGATCAGCCTGGAAGGGGGGGTGGTGGGTGCAGGGGGGGGGGGGTTGTGAGTCAAGCAATGGCAGGATCTGTCAGCATGGCGTCTTCAGTATGTTTTTGTGGGGGTGCGGAAGAGCGGGGTGGGGCAGTTGGTTGGGGAGGCGGGGGGTAATGGAGAAGAAAGAAAAACCTGCTCAGCGAGATGTGGCTCCTCACTGTCTCCTGCGTTTGGGAATTCCTGGGAATTCCAGCCAGCTCAGATTGTCATCAGATCCAGAGACACCCCGCTGCTGAGTCGGCCAAGTCTCGCCTTGGGCCTTGATAAACCTTCTCCCTCCCTCTCTCTCTCTCTCTCTCTCTCTCTCTCTCTCTCTCTCTCTCTCTCTCTCTCTCTCTCTCTCTCTCTCTCTCTCTCTCTCTCTCTCTGTCTCTCTCCACCCTCTCTCTTTCTCTCTTTGCTTTCTCAAGATTCAAAGGGCTTCATTGGCATAGAAAACTCACGTTTACATTGCCAAACCACAAGTAGTCAAATAAGATACAACATGGATAAGAAATTATATTTGCATTCATAACAATCTCTCTCTCTCTCTCTCTCTCTCTCTCTCTCTCTCTCTCTCTCTCTCTCTCTCTCTCTCTCTCTCTCTCTCTCTCTCTCTCTCTCTCTCTCTTTCTCTCTCTCTCTCTCTCTCTCTCTCTCTCTCTCTCTCTCTCTCTCTCTCTCTCTCTCTCTCTCTCTCTCTCTCTCTATGGTCGATGAACCATATGACCTGATCTTATGAAAGCAAAGTATTCAGGGCCGCCAGTCATGAGGCCTGGTAACTTGTTGGTCCACAGTCCGTCTCTGTTGGGCAAACTCCTCCAGCACCAAGTTTTAATAGATGGAATATGAAATATAAACCTTCTGGCAACCAGGGAGGATGCCTCGTCTAAATGATATTAAGTAAGTAAGTAATATCATGGTTCATTAAAAACAGCTATTTACCATGGGCTGAACCTTTGTTCATCATCTATCCAGACAATTCCCTTCACTGCACCAGAATCGAATAATAGCCATCATCAGATTAAACGGAGAGGGTGAACAAGCATTTACCAAAGCTTTGGAACCGATCTTGTGTCAACTGTTACATTCATTTCATGTGTTTTGTTTTTAACACCCGCAGGGTTCAAACAGCCAGTCGCAGCAACAATTGTATTGGCAGAGATACGGCGGTGTGATAATTCTCCTTCTTTCCGTAGAAACATCCATTCTCCTTAGTTTTCAGAAAACACATTCATCCTGGCTGCTATCCGTGCCTCTGGATGGGAAATAAAAGTGGTTGAATTTGAAGGGCGATGTCATAAAGTCACAGCTCATAACACACGAAGAATGATGTTCTCTCTGGATATTTCATCCCAAAGATATTACTAAAACACAAAAACAGCACAGGGAGAAAACCGAATCCCCTCTTTTATAGTAATCTGCCCGGCAATTACAGAGAATGTTCCACACATGGTCCAGGTTATGGAAGTCCACGCTTTAATGTGAAGCCAAAGCTTAAAAAGAAACTTAAAAAAAACGCATTGTTCCTACCTGTGAAGCTACATCAGGTGTTTTCAATCAGAATTGACTAAACACCCTCAAGCCTATCTGCACATACACGCACAAACACACACAGTAGAACGCTCTCACACACACAAACATACGCACACAAACCCAATGTACCCAAATACATGTACTGTACACACACACAAACACAATTACTGATTCAAACAAACAGCTAAACACATTTGGATTCTTACAAGGAAAGTATTGTGAATCAATTTGAAATTAACCTCTGTTCCCTTGCCTGCACAAACTCACACACACACACACACACACATCCACACACACACACACACACACACACACACACACACACACACACACACACACACACACACACACACACACACACACACACACACACACACACACACACACACAGTGTTGCTGCAGTAAGGCATGTAAAGCAGTTCCTAGTTCAGAGCCTGAAGTGAAGGAGGAGGCATTGCATTGTTATGATCAGGTTTCTTTGACTACTCCGCTACACCTTACGGTTATCACCTTGTTATTTCCAGAAGTGGGTCACGGCTGCCCCGCAGTGCCTTCTTTTTGTTACAGTCTCTCTGCGCTGTAATTGACACAAGATCCTGTACTCTGCTTGTTAACATTATAGCTGCCTTCAAGTTTATCTGTTCACATGCGTGTGCGTGTGTGTGTGTGTGTGTGTGTGTGTGTGTGTGTGTGTGTGTGTGTGTGTGTGTGTGTGTGTGTGTGGATGTGTGTGCATGAAGCGTTTGCATGTGTGTGCACAAACACACACACACACACTTACAAATGCTTTTGCACAGCATCAGCAGCAGTGGAGTCTTTAATGACGGCCAAATAAGCGATCACATCTCACCGTTGGAGAGCGTGGCCTCTATTCTATTATTCATACCGCTGCTCCAAACGTTTTCACATGCGTGTGGATGTGTTTGGGGGGAGGGCGAGGGGAGATTGCCTCACTGGCACACACTACCTCCCTTCCAACGCAGCTGATGATGATGGGGGAAACCCAGGTGGCACACATTACATTCCGCTCGGCAGTAAGGACGAGCGAGGTAAAGGAATATGAAAACACTTTTTGTTGGAGAGAACCGTGTGAAATCCTCTAAATATACTGTAAGGCATGAAGCTGCTGTCCTTTCTTTCTCATTTGAACAGGACCCGTTATTGGAGAGACATTCTCCCTGTAATAATTTTCCTTGGCTCGTAGCAAACCCTGTTTCACTAAAACCTCCGTGACTTCTGAGAGCACTGAAGGAAGCCTGTTGTACACAATGGAAAACTCTGGCAAGGATTTGCCTGAATCAAGCCTAATTTAATTCCCTATTTTCTCTCATCACGTGGCCCTAACGTTACCTCTTTTATGTTAAGACCTCTAAACACCGTAGTTTGTTTCTTTTTTTGATGAATTCCGTTTCGAAAAGTGCCAAAATAAATGTAGACCGAAGGCGAATCAGTGAAACGTTGTGAAATGAGTTGCAGATGTGCTCTGCAGATGTGCTGGGTAGCTGCGCAGCCAAGGTTGTGTGTGCTTTAATCAATCCCGCCCTTTGATAAAAGTGTACCGACTAGTGAAAATATTTCTTCCGCTCTTCCCTGGCCAAGATCATTATGTCAGGGGGGGGGGGTTGCTGGAGAAGTGCATTTCTCCTCCTCGCTCCAAGATCTGTTGCTTCAGCTGCGAGGTTGATGTTACCGTTGATGCTCTCTGTCCTCTCCAGCTGCTGCAGTCTACAGTTTATGATATAATATATATTACTATAAACTATATTATACATACTGTATAGTTTATACTATATAGAATATGCTATATGTTATAGTGTATAGGATTACTACATAGAAAATGCTGTATATTTTAAAGTGTATACAATATAGTATAGCCTATGTTATATATATTTATAGCTTATTTACAGTACACTGGAGCTTTATTGTAGCCTAATTACAGGCCTATGTGACAAGTGGTTAATTTAGTGAGTAGGACTCGTGCAAATTCAGCCAACAAAAAACACACACTCAGGAAAAGAAAAGTTATTACCGGTTAAGAGGGCCTGTTTTTACTGTGTAAAGGTTTAACAGGAAGAATCTTTCACTATGTGTACTTTCTACAACTGTCTAATTTTAGAGCGGTACTATTATGAGGCGGCTATGACAGTTGCTGTCCTTTGAGTTTGTAAAGCAACATATATTGTTGCCTGCTCCTCGCTACATACATAAGAACGCATTAATTGCCATTCACACAATCAGGGGGTTATTTCTCCAGCAGGCCTACATTCCTGAGCCTGTATTTTGTGATTGAGAATGTCCTTTTGGTAAACTTTTTCCTATTTTGTCTTTAATAAAATGAGCGCTTTCGATTCAAATTTTAGAAGAACACTATTTTTTTTACTTTTTGAAGTTGACCTTGAAAAGGTCCTCTCAAACGCATGTAACCCAAAGCCCCACATTGATCTACCAGGCGGAAAAATACTAAACCTGATACATCTCACACAAGCATTCGTCAAAATCATAACTGGCATCACTGCGAAGGTCTGTCAGAGATGTTAACCTTTCCCCGGATCTGGTAGATCTGTTATCCTTGCGATGGGGATCCAGTTGCCTTTTTGGCTGTCCTTCCACTGAACCTAGCATGACAAGGTGTGTTACGGACAGGAGACGAGGCGTGTGAAAGCAGCTCCTCCCACGGAGATTGCGTTTTCATCAGTTATTTCAGCTGTTTCTTCAGGCATGAGGCATGTGCTGTTGCTGCGCGCATCTGCTCCGAAGACCCACTGATTGTATACCATTGTTACGGAGATTACTCATGACGTCTTGATATTTTTCATATAAAAATAGGATACACATATATTTAATTGACATAAACTGTCTGGCCTTTAATGTCTCTGAATGTAGGCGTCAAATGTATATAGGCACTTAATGTACACACTTAATGTACACACTTATTTTATATTATACGTCCTGGCACTTAAAATAGTACTTAGTGTACAAGGGGAATGGGTTAACCTAGCAATTGTATGTTCTTGGCACTTGTTTATATGAATACTTTTACTGCATCGACAGCGATATATAGATTTTTCACTTTCTTGTGACAAATGTACTTATTTTAAATTGCTTTGGATTAAAGTGCTATGAAATCATAATTCTCTATTCAAAAACTGAGGATGATGAGTGAGTGTCTGGTGTGTACAACACAATGCATGTATTATTTATGGATGTCAATTACTGTCATTTTCTGACAGCATCAACAATGAGGTGGCTGATTCAATAACTATGGATGTGTGTGTGATAAGCTGACAGTTCCAAAGGTCATTGACTTACTTGAATAACAAAAATGCTCTTACATTACATTTCCAACGAAATAGAAACCTGTGGAGCATCTACATGGAAACAGATTGTTGGTGACATTGTGGCAGGTCAGGACATGTTGAAGACTTACCAGGGAGGGACAGAGGGAGGGAGGGAGAGAGAGTGAGAGAGAGGGATATACAGATAAGGAGAGAGAGAAAGAGAGGAAGAGAAAGAGAGGGAGAGAGAGAAAGAGAGAGAGAGGGGGAAGAGAGAGAGAGAAAGAGTGGGGCAAGGGGGGAGGGTGACAGGGAGAGATGGAGAGAGAGAGCAAGAGAGAGCGAGAGAGAGAGAGAGAGAGAGAGAGAGAGAGAGAGAGAGAGAGAGAGAGAGAGAGAGAGAGAGAGAGAGAGAGAGAGAGAGAGAGAGAGAGAGAGAGAGAGAGAGATAGAGAAAGAGAGAGAGGGGGGGAAGCAAAAAAAAATACAGACGTGTTGACAGAGTGCATTTCTTCAACTGGGAGTTTAAGCGATTTTCAACCTTATTTAACCTTAAAATAACCTTCATAAGATCCCACAAGTAGCCCCAATGGTATTGTGTGACGCAGTGTGTCTTAGCTAATGGTATGGCTGTGATTGGCAGCAGCATATGCAGGGTGAAATGGTCTTTGGAGGTATAAGACGACCAGGCAAGGCTGGGGGATTCAGAGCAGAGGGACAATAAGAACAATGAGGAACCTGATGTAACCATTCATTATTTTCTGTCCGAGTTGAGGTTTGGTTATCAAATACCCTACTGTATTCATCTGACTACCATACCAAACAAAACTTATTGCAATTGAGTTTAGTTAAACTAAACAAATTCAAACCAATCCAAGCTACAAAAATGTGTTAAATGTTCTCAGAAAGCATTAGATTGCAATGTTATGTTATTTCTTCATGTTTATTTCCAGTTCAAGATTCAGTTGGTAAAGGCTTATGTTGGTAAAGCTAGGGGGGGGGGGGGGGCTGTTCAGCCATATGGGCCTTATGGCTTACAGTGCATGGATCGTAGTGACAAAGGCTGTTATGACACTAGAAATAGAATAAGGGGCGTGGTGGGGGGGGGCATGACTTCTACCCTTGGCCGAGCTGCAAGGTATGTGTTAATCCCCCTGACCTTTGCAGGACTACGGAAGGACAAAGGCAGGGCGCAGCAGAAGGCTTTAGCCCGCCAAACTGATCTGGCTCCCAGTTCAGAGGAGCCTGCTCGCAACAGCGGAAACCGACTTAGCGCTCCCAAGGTTGCGGCTTCTGTTGCGGCTTCTACATAGCCCCGCTGTAGAGACCCGGGCATAGCCGTACCTGGCGGGCGCTCTGAGGAAAAGTAGCCGCCGTTTAAAATGAGCACACAGCTGGATCCCTCTGGAGATACTTTTCAAAATAATATTTCATGTTTTTTATTTTTAAACGGAAGCTGATGCATTTTTCCGTAACAGCTTCTGACAGCAAGTCGTTTTTATTTTTTCTAACGACTCAGTAGTTACTAGGGTTTCTGAGGGCAGCGTGTGATGGGGTTATTTTGCGTTCCCGTGACTCCCCTGGATTCAAGGGACCAGGGCGCTTCTGGTCAGCCCAGCCTATGTCCCTCTTTGAAGTCGCTGGCGGTAGCAGAGCGATGACGTGTGGAAGATAGATAGAACAGCAGCTTGTCAGCAACACATGTGCCGCAACCAAACACACAAGACGATAAGTAGGTAGCAGCCCGGGTAGTCACGGCTAAAGACAGTTATACCAGCTCTCTGCATTCCCTGCTACAGCCCCAATGGAAAGGTTCACATTACTGGAACAAGCCTTTTTTGAGCGGTAGCTTCACTAGCTTCCAGCTTCACCCGCTCTGGCGGCTGTCCGTCTGTCTCTCTGCCTCCTTCTCTGTCTCTCTCGCAAATCTCTCTTTCTCTTTTCTCTTCATTTCCTCTCTTTCTCTCTCTGTCAAACTTCACTGTTCCTATGAGCACACACACAAACAGATCCAGATCATCCATCCCGCCAGCCCATCGTTACAGAGCCCCCCTTCTGTGTGAGGTTAGAACGCTGACGCCAATCTGGCAACGCGCTCTTGTTTCCCTAGTCATCACCGGAGACCTACTTATCAACTGGCCTGCCTCACTGGGAACCCCCCCTTCTCCACCACCACCACCACCACCACCACCACCACCAACGATTCCACCCTAGCCCCCCATCCCCGCCCCCACTCACCACCACTACCACCACCCTGATTATGCTAAACCACAGGGCTGTTTACCTTGGATTGCAATCAGCACACCGGCGGCCCTACCAGCTCCCATTAAAGGAGCGCTCTGTGGCGGCGAGCTCTGCCCTGTGAAGTGGGCGACCAGCACCGAGCGGGCTGCCAGGCCCAGATAAAAGATGAATTATAGATACTTCGCCCCGGGGGCCCCCGGCGTGGAGGTGGGTTAAGGTGGTGGTGGTGGGGAGGGTACTGGTGTGTTTGTGTGTGGGAGGGGGGGGGGGGGGGAAGGGAGGGTTTGGAGGCCAATGCTCGGGTAACGAATCCCTCAGGCGGTACTCTGGAAGGTGGAATGGATTTATATCGATGGAGCGAAAGAGGATAAATCATGGTCGGAAAAAGGGGGTTTTCGGCGGGGAAGGGGGCTGATGAAGGGGATAGCACGCTAGCAGCTCGTGTGTCGTCCCGGGAATTATACAAACGGTTCAAGAGAGTATTTAAGATGCGTCAGGGTCAAGGGTTTTCCATGTTGGGATGGTATTATAATTGCAGAGCGGTGTAACTTCAAACGCTTCGCTGTGGACCTGAGAGGGCGACTAGCACGCTCCCTTTAGTGGGTTAGATGCGATAACTTGAGTTCAATGCAGGACAGCCCAGGTTCTGTTGCTAAACACACTCCCGTCTGTCTGAAAGAGGATTTGATACCCTGGGTTTGGTTAGCATCATCCAAATATTATGTAGATGAGAATGAATGAATGAATGAATGGTGAACTCTCATCAGAGAATGGTTTTACAGATCAATGAAAGTAATATGTGTGAGTGAAATATGAACCTATGTAATTCTTCTAATGAGAGTTCACCATTGTTGAACTCTCGTTAGAAGAATTACAAAGGTTCATATTTATGGTTTTACTTTGATTGATCGGCAGCTGTGTTTGTGGAGCCATTTAACTGAAATACATGGATTCCTTCAAATCCACATATAGTCCGACCGCAGCTAAAAGAAATATTTTCAAAAAACAATATTGTCAGAGGGACAAAAAGATAATATCACCAAGGGCCCAAATGTTTTGCTCTGGAATGTCTGAAACAACATGTTCATCATACTTCGCCCGTAGGGATGTTTTGATTTCAATACAGTTATAGAAGGATTGTGCAAATCTTTCAAAAAGTTTTTTCCTTTTCTTTTGTCCCATATGCACCATAGACCGTTTCTGACCTTTACAGCCGACAGCGAGCTTGAGAGAGCAAAAACTGTTTATTTTATTATCTCAGACATTAAATATCCTCCATCCAGTTTGCATAACAACAACAACCACCGTCTGAGCGCCAAACGGCGTGGAAGCATGACATTGTTCAGAGTTTGGATAAAGACCGTATTGGTATTTTTGGACGGCCACCATATGGATGTGCATTGTCTGAGGCTGTGACTTGAACTGGCACACTGTGTCTCATGGAGGATCAGCTCAAACAAAGGCAGCAGTCGGAAAACAAAAGCACACAAATAACAATACATCCACAACTCTACACATCTCTACGGCCAGAACGGGCACTTGATATGTGAAGTCATGGGGTCAGAGTGTCCTTAACCCATGCCTTTGTTCTGATAAACTCCCTGTGGTCCACAAGCCTGGCATCGACAGACAAATTTCGATTTCCAAAGGGCATGCCGCTAGCCGCAATTGGATAGGCCTAGAAGCAATCATAGCAACGAACCGGCTGACACAGCAAAGGCAAAACATCTTCCAAGTGCAGTCGTTTATTCATTTATGAAAATAAACCGTGCAGTTCGCTTACTGCCTCGATAGCGTAATGATTAGACCCTTCAGCGGCAGCCATCTTTGTTGTTCTTAAATATGCCACTACAGCACTCCTCTGCATTGTCGTCGGATTTATCCAGCCTCATATTGGAGGAACGGTTGTGATTGGTCTGTCTATCTCGTACTCTATCTCGATTTTTTTTGTATCGGAAGGGAGCCAGACCTTATCTGCAGACCATATAAAACCTGAGCTTGCATGATTAGTTTGGTTCCCAGGCTACTGGTCAGTTGTCTGGTCTGTCAAACAGTAAATGAACATACACAGTGTGCACAATGCTATGATGCAGTTCTTCATTGGAAGAAACACAATGACACAATGCGTTTTCATGACAAGTGTTTTGAAACAATCTCAAAGCACTGATGAACGGCTGGCCAGAGCCAGATTATAGCAATCATGATGCTGTACCACCATCACAACCAATACCACCACCATCAGCACCACTATCATCATCACCACTAGCACCACAATCAACACCACTGTAAACACTATTATCGCCACCACCATCAACGGCACTTTCATCCCCAACACTACCACCCCCACCCCCACCACTATCCTGACCAATGCCACTATCACGTCACCATCATCACCAGCACCTGCACCGGCACCCACCACCATGTGTGTGTGTGTGTGTGTGTGTGTGTGTGTGTGTGTGTGTGTGTGTGTGTGTGTGTGTGTGTGTGTGTGTGTGTGTGTGTGTGTGTGTGTGTGTGTGTGTGTGTGAAACCTCAGACACACA
>NC_044058.1:18341335-18418835 GCF_902167405.1 Gadus morhua
ACACACACACACACACACACAGAGTATGCCATTTCAGGTGAACTAAGACTGCACTTCTTCAAACGCTTTGCCTCAGTTGCCGGGGAAAGTGAACTGCATTCAACTTGGGCTCCATTGAGCGCTTGTAACCTTTCAGGTTAACACAGCGTCGGCTCCAAGAGCAATCATCTCACTAGAGATTATCTGGAAGAAGGGGAGAAATGGATGTTATGTTCTGTCTCCCCCTCTCTCTCTCTCTCTCTCTCTCTCTCTCTCTCTCTCTCTCTCTCTCTCTCTCTCTCTCTCTCTCTCTCTCTCTCTCTCTCTCTCTCTCTCTCTCTCTGTCTCCCTCTCTGTCTCTCTCTCTTCCTCTCTCTGTCTCTGTCTTTCTCTCTCTCTCTCTGTCTCCCTCTCCCTCTCTCTTTCTCTCCCCCTGTTTGCCAGACTTCTTTCTAGGTCAGGGTCTTCTCGCTGCGCCCAGAGCACACGGTGGTTTCTAAACAGCGGCGGTCGTCTCGTTTTGATATTGACCTGTGTTCCTCTGGGGGCTTCTCTGGTGCTTTTGTATTTTAGGTTTTTGTGTTGTTGTTGTTATTTTCCACCGACGTGTGTAGCAACAGGGCATGCAGCTCCCAGGTGACCTCATCATCTCTCTTCATAGGGGGGGGGTTCTTTAGTTTATTTTTGTGAGAACACGCCGGGAGGGAAGAGAGAGAGCGAGGGAGAGAGAGAGAATTAGAAAAAGAGAGACAAGCAGAGAGATAGAGTTTCTTTATGCCCATACATTTATAACAAACAATTCCTTGAATATAATTGAGAGAGAGAGAGAGAGAGAGAGAGAGAGAGAGAGAGAGAGAGAGAGAGAGAGAGAGAGAGAGAGAGAGAGAGAGAGAGAGAGAGAGAGAGAGAGAGAGAGAGAGAGAGAGAGCGCATGTCTCTCAGAGCATTCACATTCTGCTCCTTCTATCAGACCACAGCAAAATCGCAGCCTACTTACACAGACCAGCTCCCAACCAAGAGGCATTCAAACCAAACCAACTGCGCACTATTAAAACAAGCTTAGATGGAATGATAGCAGTGTATAGACTTCAGAGCACCAGAAAGCAAAACACACTTTAAGACACTTCTAGATTACTTCCTAGAAAAGTATTTTCCCTGCAACAGCATAGGGATCAACATTGCAGCATTGCAACATTTTGTAAAATATTTGACCTCTCAGCCTTAGAGGCAAACCTTTGGGTCACACTAAGAACACTTAGAACAACAACAGATGGTTTGACAATGACTGCAAAAACTTTAGGGCAAAATTTAGGATCCTGTCAAGAATAAGACTATCCATCTCAATTATTATGAGACTTTAAAGCAATCTGGAAACACAATGGAACGAATCAAAGGAAAAAAAGAAACCAAGATGTTAAGAACCAGATCAACCCAATTGAGGAATACATAGAATCTGACCACCTCTTGAAAAACCGCTTCTTAATCTTTTTGGTGAAACCCCCTCAAATCAAAAGGGAAGTCTGAATTACATTATTAAATAAACAGATTACAAGTCCCTATTGGCAAGACTTAAACTCCTGAGCACTGTTTTTAGCTCAGTATCCTCCCCAGTATTTTGAACCGAGGACTGATTAGCCCAATCTTTAAAAGTGGAAAAAAATATGACCCTTAAACTGTGGGATATTTGTAAACAGCAACCTCTGTATGAGTTTAAATAATGTACTCCTTAATCCCCTAACGCAGTGGTTCTCAAACTATGGTACGCGTACCACTGGTGGTAGGCTACGCGATGCGCTATCAAGTAGTACGCTGAGGAATTAGACTTTTTTTTTTGTTAGATTAAAAACAATACTATCAAAATGAGATCATGTCCTCACTTTCTGTGAGTGTATGTGTATGTGTTTCCTTGTGTCTGTTCTAGTGCTACCAGCTGACAACAGCTAACAATGAATAATATTATTTTTAAGAATAAATGTGAATAGGGCCGCAGGCCTACGCTACTGTATGTTGTTGTATTTTATAAAAAAATATATATATATTTAAATAACATCTGTCATAATGATGATACTTGGGGAGACAAATATTTTCTGTGGTGGTACGCGGTATAAAAAGTTTGAGAACCACTGCCCTAACGGATATAATGCCTTATGATTAAAAAATCGGAATTGGCTTCTTCACGAATTATCGCACAACAGGCAATGTATTCACACTAAGCACCCTTATTGACAACCAAAGCAAACCAAAATAAAGCTAACTATTCTCCTGCTTTGTGGACCTAAGAAGATTTCGAATCAATTTGGCACAATGAGCTGTTGTTCAAATTAATAGGAAGTAATATTCTTAAAGTTCAATCACACAAACAACAAATGTTGTTAGGATAGGAAAGAAACACACATACTTCTTTCCTCAAATCCGGGGTGTGAGAAAGGGATGCAGCTTGAGTCTGACTCTGGCCCCGTAGAACTGATACATTAACGACGTAGCAAGGACATCAGAACAGTCTGCATCCCCAAGCATTACACTTCTCCACACCTAAATCAAATGAATTTATGCTTGAAGACCTACGACAACATGTTTGCCGCATTCATAGGACCCTTTGCACTCTGTGTCTTGGAGATCAAATTGAAATCTTGTTGACAGAATTCTACAAATCCATTCTCAGAGTCCAAAGTAAAAAACGAATAATCTGTGTAGAGCAGAATAAGAAACGATATCCAATTATTATTATTCAAATTCAGAAGAGAGTGCAACAGGACCCTGTTGCCCTCACCCACAGAGAGTTACATCCAGAAAAAAAGTCCCCTTAGCCAGCTGGTCCTGGGATTCTGTCCATATCACAACAACCACCACATCAGGCAAAACACAATTATAATAAAACTATTTGGCACATTGGAAAGAATCAACCAAAAATCAAAGCAAATCGGCATACTTCTTGTCACTAAACAGTTACAATTACAGAACACCTGACCATCGTGACCGACCCAAAACTAGGAAAATCTTTGACCAATTACAGACTCAAAAGCAACTGGAAACGATGCTGCACTCTGTAACGTCCAAGACATACCAAGACATACCAAGACACGCTTCCCGCACAGATACACACATGCCAGGACTTTGGAAACACTCTAGACGCTAACAAACTGTCATATCTGTAGAAATATTTAAAAAAAAACAGTGTATAAACACAGCAGCATGATTCATGAGCTTTGGTGATGAGAGGACCTCAAACTCCTGATAAACAGAATCCTCCACTTGTTCTGACTGTTCACAATAATTGCACTTTCGAATATTTTGCCCGTGTTGCCCTGATGGCCAAGTATATAACAAATACCGTGACTCTATCTCTACATAGGAGATATGTAGGCGATAAACCTGTAATACCAACTTTTGTTTCTCATGCCAATAACGTTTTTTTAATTGAATTGATCCAGCAGCCACTAGCCAGCCGCAAGCAGCCAGCTGTGAGAATCTACTAGCCAGTGCCCAGCAGCGATCAGCCACCAACCATTAACAAGCAGCAAGCTCTTCTGAAAACACTGAAACGAGAAAGACTGATTGTGTGTGTCTATGCCTATGCACGTTCATGTGGTGTGAAGTTTAATTCCTGTGTTTGTCTGTTTGAGTGTGTGTGCACGTGTGGTTGTGTGTTTGTGTGTGTGTGTGTGTGTGTGTGTGTGTGTGTGTGTGTGTGTGTGTGTGTGTGTGTGTGTGTGTGTGTGTGTGTGTGATTGTGTGATTGTGTGAATGTGTGGGTGTGCGCGTGTGTGAGTGTGTGTAGATGCATGTGTGTGCGTATGGAACAGTCACAGTGTTTTCGCCACAGTCGTGTTAAACTTGTGTTATACCTGACGCCCAGCATGCAATGTGTTATGAGTGTGAGCTGTAGGCAGCTCCGCGTTTGATGCTGGGACAGACCCAACCCATCCAGCCTTCAGCAACACCATTTGGTCGAAAAAAAAATCCTATTTACATTCCTCCATCCTGGGGTGATGGTGGTGGGGGTGGAAGATGTGAGGGGAGAGATTTCTGGCTGTTCTGTCCCTCGTCTCATTAGTGCAGAGCTGATAGTACCCAACCCCCCTCCCCCCCTCTCTCTCTCTGCCACTCTCGCCCTCCATCTCTCTCTCTCTTTCTCTGATTCCTTCTCGCTGCCTCTCTCTCTCTCTCTGGCTCCCCTCTATCTCCTTCCCTATCTCTTTCTCTCTCTCCGATGCTCCCTCGAACTCCTTCTCCCTGTCTCTCTCACTCCCTCTCGCTCTCTGCCCCTCTCTCTATCCCTCTCTCTATTCCACCTCTCCATTTATCTCTCTCTCTCTCCACCTCTCTCACTCTCTTCCTTTCTCTCTCTCCAATCTTTCACTCGCTCCTTCTTACTCTCGTTCTTTCTTCTGTCTCTCCCTCTCCTTCTCCCTCACGCTGCACGCAACACTACAGGAGACGAAACACATTCATGCATGCTCTGCAGACAAGCACGCAAACTCACACGTAGGCTCACACAACGGCACAGGCCACCACACACACAGACAAACACACACACACGGGTGCGTGTGTGCGTGCGGCTCCGGCTCTACGCAGGGCTGATAGTTTGAAGATAGGCCTACTGGTGGGGGGGGGGGGGGTTAGGGATGAGAGAGCCCAGTGTAAAGGAGAACTCGGGCGAACGGTTGTAATTGGGCCCTGAGTATCACCTGCCAAACGCTCCCTGTTAGCTTACCGCTCATTACTATGCTGATGCGGTGCCGTCTTGCATGCAGACGACACTGGAACCCTGGGTGAGAATTCCCCCGTCCCTACCCCCACACTGAATATCTGTCATCGGCGCGAGGAACGCCACCGCATTCTCTACCGCTAATGACAGAGCTGCTCCATTTGTTTAAAACTTTATTTAGATTGCTGATTGAAAGTGCTCACACTGCGGTGTTAGTGTGACGGCTCGCTGCCGTGATAGAGTTCCCTCAGCCGCAGCCATCAGCGCCATGAAGGCAACATTGACATGAAGGCGTAAAGAAAAAGTGATTTATTAATGACCAGTTTACACTTTCATGAGATAAGGATTCGTCGGAACATAGCAGTAGACCCTCAGTAAAAAAAGCGACCGGAGTCATGAACACTAGGCATGTGGTGTTTCAGACAAGCTCGTTCCAAACAATACTGCATAGTCGCAGTATGGGTTTCTCCCCCACCACACCATGTTAGTGAACCCAACAAGGGGTGATCAAACCAACAACAGCAACAGCAACAGCAACAACAACAACAACAACAACAACAACAACAACAACAACAACAACCAAAAGTAAATTAGATGTAATTGAATCAATCCATTTGGGATTCTCAGCGAAGGTGTTTTTATTTGCATCTGTATATGTATATCAATGGATATGTCGGCAGATGTCTGTGTAAACTTAAGATGTAACGCTGAAGGCAAGTTCTTCATAAAGAGCTTGGCCAGCCTCAGTGCACAGTTACACATTTGTAGAAAGACGTGTCCGCCAGCTGCAAACCGCAATGCTGGTGAGCTGTGGGTGGAGATGGAGGTGGAGGTGGGAGGGACGGGCCATTGCTCTCCCAGCGATGGCCAGGTGGAGAGAGCAGGGCTGAGGTTACAGCGTCACGTGAAGATGGAACACGATGCTCATTGTCTCGTTGGGAGGTGTGCTGGGGCTGCTGTCTGTGACGCTTTTGTCTTAAGTAAATGATGACAGGATCTGTTGACGTGCACACAATGGGCGAGGACATATTCCCATGGTGTAGAATACCCACACACTCACGTTCACACTCACACACCCACATGCACTACCACACCCACGCCTATAGACGCCCACACATAAACCATGGGCCATAGACACACAGACACACACACGTTCACGCCCACACACACACACACAACCAAACCTACACTCATAAAGACACACACATACATACGCACCCACACATATACGCCCATAGACAAACACCCCCAAGGGCTGTGTTATGTGACACATTGTGCTTCTTTTCTCCGCTTTTTTTTCTATGGGTCTAATAACAAGAAGCTCACAAAGAGTTACATGATGTTAAATTAATGTATCTGATTACTTCTTGTGCTTAAAAAAGAAAGATTCCAAAGTTCTACAGAGCTCACATTTTAGTTATCATTCTTATGTTTTGGTTTAAGAATCGCCTTACGTAATTTGCATGTTTCATTTTGAATATCAAATTTTTGATGATATTGGTTGATGTAGGTTTATATACTACTATATTAGTAGCATATAGAGGTTATAATGACTTTAACACAGACTATAATGCTGTAATTTGCAGTGTATTTGGCAAGTAAAAACCTGAAGGGACAGATTAAGATCTTGGCTTCAGCGAGGACAGGAATCCTACTCATGATCAAATGTGTGACGTGTGCAACGCAGATCTTTCTAGTTAGGCTTGTGGACATGCACACTCTCTCTGCAAAAGAATGATAAATTGTGGATTATTTCGGTGGGTAACAAGACACAGCTGTGGAGAGTACAACAAAGGGATATGAGAGCGTGCTAAACCAGGTTGCGGTGGGCAACACATACACACACACATACACACAGGAGAAGAGAGGAACAATATACCGCTCCTTACGAGAAGAGAGAGTCTCCTGGCGAGGAGGGAGACTACCCACAGAGTCTGGCAGGGACGCCTCGGACCGTCATATCTGGATGACGTCCAGACGGCATGAGAGACAGCGTCCTGGCTCGCTGTGTCGCCGCGTTTACAAAGAGATGTTCTCGGTTGATGATTCAAGCCGATCTAAGCCATTATCAGACGCCTCCTCCCCTCACATCACACTACACCTGGGCAGGAAAAACGACTCGGCTAACCAAGCGGCACCAGAACACCGGTGGGTTAGTTTGGCAGAGAAGGCTGAATATCTTACATCAGGGCCATGAAGTCGATGGGGAGAAAATGTTCAGCCTTTTATTTGCTTTTATTTGGGTTTTTTCTTAGTTTTTTCACTAGTCCTCTCAACTGTGGTTTTACTCAGTTTATCCATTTTGAATACATTTTAAAATACCTTTATTTTAACAGATCAGACTGGTTGATCAAGGCCGCCTTTATGCACAGGCTTACCTGGGCTGAAGCCCCAGGGCCTACGATGATCTGGGGGCCTATCATGAGCTGCAGTAAAAAAAATATTTGTAAATTTTTTTAATACTGGCTCATGATAGGCCCAGCGTCAACCCAAGACAATGTGATTTTTTTTGAGGGGCTTACAAAGATCAGAGGCCTATCATGAGGCAAGAAAAAGGGGGCCCAGTGGCCACTTGACACCACAGCCACCCCCCCCCGTCCCCCCCCCCGTCGACAACAGCAAAATATCGGAAAATAATTTACACATCATGCAAGATCTTTTTCGATAGCGACCTGGCCTTTAAAACGATCATCAGTGTTACAGAGAGACGACAGGAAGGAAGGACAAGAGGCCTTCATAGATAACTGTACATTAACCTCTGGTTTAGGCTTAACAGTGCAAATCTATTGGAAATCATGTGAACAATTGTCGGTTGCTTCAGAAAGCCCCGCTGAAGTCATGCCATTTTCAGATCTCTCTGTAAT
This sequence comes from Gadus morhua, assembly GCF_902167405.1. NCBI lineage: Eukaryota > Metazoa > Chordata > Actinopteri > Gadiformes > Gadidae > Gadus > Gadus morhua. The sequence goes on from NC_044058.1 coordinate 18,348,887, forward strand.
AAAACAATATCCTGGGCTGGCCGGTCCCTTCCTCTGCAGATAATTGGCTTCAGTATTGACCTTTCCGTCTCCTGATTCTTAGGATAAATCCATATAGCCAGATTATAGATAAAATGATTATCATTTATATCTGCCATCTGCATTTTTTTTGCATCAGGTCTTTTTTTTTTTTTTTTTTTTTGCATCAGGTCTTTGCATCAGGTCTTTTTTGCATTTTCAGCTACTGTTGAGGTAATGGAAGTATGAACAGGAAACACCACTCTGCTGAACAGGAAGTACCACTCAGCTGAACAGGAAGAAGGGTTCAGTTGGAGAAGAGGGTTGGAGATTGAACGATGAGGTAAGCCGGGCAGTGGCGGTTCTAGGATTTTTCTGAAACAGGGGCCACATGCTACATTCAGGGGCTTGCGCTGAGTTCTTGACGGGGGGGGGGGGGGGGAGGGACCTCTGCAGGTCTGCTTCGTCTCCTAAGTTGCATTGACACATTACTGCCGCCAATAGTTTGGGTGTGGAAGTGCACCTGTGATCGTTGAATTCTCCGGTAGTTCAGCCCGTCAATTGTTTGACGGAACAGGGGCACGTCAGGGGCCAATCAGATTTCAGCGGGGGCCAGGGCCCCTGTGGCCCCACCCCTTGAACCGCCAATGAAGCCGGGGCAAACACACCCACGCACACGCACACACACACACACACACACACACACACACACACACACACACACACACATGCAAACACACACAGGAGGCAAGGTCTGGATTATTCCTATCTGCCTTTGATGAGGTCGTGCAGCAGGAGAAATCAAACCTATGCACATAACCTCGAGGCCTGCCAATATGTGTGTGTGTGTGTGTGTGTGTGTGTGTGTGTGTGTGTGTGTGTGTGTGTGTGTGTGTGTGTGTGTGTGTGTGTGTGTGTGTGTGTGTGTGTGTGTGTGTGTGTGTATGGGTGTGTGTGTGTTTGTGTGTTTGTGTTTGTTTATGAGACTTCGTACACAAGTTCACACCAGCTGGCATCTCCCCAGACAGTTATAAACCAGCCGAATGGAATAGAACCACATTACAGGCAGCCGAAAGAAACGCACTCTCTCATAAAAACACACACAAATCAATTATAAAGATGGCTCTCGGATTTGGGTCTTGTAGATGGTATGGTTAGGCCGGGTAAGGCGTCCATGTGCGTTGTGCACTTGCATGTCAGGGCCTCACCATACCACAGTGCAGTGGATTCAGTCAGATGATGTACCACCACACACACAGACACACTGGTGTTATCATAGCTTGAGAAAATATGACACAAAAAGTTTGATTGCATGCGACCCGCCATGGGTAAAGACGGAGAGATGCCTCTGCTTTTATGGCCTACCATTTCCTTTGCTAACCTGAGGTTTAACTTCATGTTGAAATCATGAGGTCTAGCTTCTTGTTGCTCACCTGAGACTTAGCTTCATGTTGCTAACCTGAGGCCTAGCTTCATGTTGCTAACCTGAGGTCTAGCCTCATGCTCCTTATCTGAGGTTTAGCTTCATGTTGATAACCTGAGGTTTAGCTTCATGTTGCTAACCTGAGGTTTAGCTTCATGTTGCTAAACCGATCATTAGCTACATGTTGCTAGCCTGAGTTTCATGTCAGTTGGGTGGGAAGATGGCAGAATGATGCTACTAGGGGTTAGGAGACTAGGGGTGAGGAGAGGTTAGGAGACTGTAGGGGTGAGGAGACTACAGCTCATAAACATCCTGTTCACAGCTGCATGACCATATAAAATGGTTGATATAAAATACACAGCTGTAACTTTAACATAAGTTTCTAAATACAACTCTAAAATAAAATTCAGCACAGGCAGGCACAAACACACACACACACACACACACACACACACACACACACACACACACACACGCACACACACACACGCACACGCGCAGACACACACACACACACAAAGATGCAATAGTTAGTTTTTTCTGCCACTCCATATCTGGCTGCAGGCCACACATTATTTTGTTGCGACTCAGTGATGATTTTTGTACGTGTCTGTGTGTGTCTGTGTGTGTACGTGTCTGCCTGTCTGAGTTTTTTTAAAAGCGAGTGTTAAAGTTACAGCTGTGTCGGTTATATAAATCCTGGTATATTTTGTTCAGGTTTTTTTTTTTTTTGTTGTGGTGAGCTATACAGGGGATCCACCCCTGCTGTAGAGGAAGAGGAGAGAGTAGGAGGAAGAAAGAGAGGAGGAGGAGAGGAGGAAAAGAGGAGGAATGGGAGAGGAGATGAGGAAGAAGGAGAGGGAGTAGGAAGAAGTAGATGGAGGAGGGAGAGGAGGAGGAGGAGGAGGAGCAGGAGGGGAGGAGGAGAAGTGGTGGGGGGCCGGAGATCTCTGATATCTCCCTCATTTGAAGTGTTGATAGGCTAACAGTCAGGGGGAAAAAAGCTGAGCTAATAAGCAATTTAGGGCTTTAAACCCAGGCCTGCGATGAAAGTTTAATGATATCAGCAACGAATTTGCCTTGCATAATCTCTTCATTTAATCATGTTCTACTGTCAGCGCCTGGCTAACAAAATAACAAGACTAATCCCGTGATTGGCATCTCCCAGCCAATCGGCATGCATGCCTTCACTGGGATGGAGCCATGCAGACCAGACGCAGTGGGGACATTTCATCCAGAGGTCATGTTAAGGTCAGGTGTGCTATCGGAGGGGGATGGTGATGACAACGATGAATAATTACAGATTTTCACAACACTGGAATCAACATCGTGATATTCCAAACTGTTCAACATTGACAGTGTATTTGGAATAACCCTGCTGTTTCTAATCTTATGTCGCCTCCTAGTGGCTCTTAAAGGTTGATTCCACCACTGTAAATCAGACATTACTACCATACACACACATATATATATATATATATATATATATATATATATATATATATATATATATATATATGACAAATAAGCAAACGTAACAAAACTGGTTAAAGAAGGCAGCCAGAAACAGTGTTATTCAAGCAAAAATTACAAAAGATTATACCACTTAGTTTCACCCTAATGTGTGTCTCGTTTGCAGTTAAATACTTATCTCATAGAAACACAAAGCATATTGTTGTGTCTCGAATTTTTTTGTATTATTATTTCTATGTATGTTATTGTTCACAACAAGTGTCCCGTTTGGGATCCCCTTATCTAATCTCATAGAGCTGTTATACGTGCATAAAACACTTGGGGGAAGCAGGATTCTTTAGCAAGATTGCGAGCCGTTGAAAATTTCCACTTTTGGCTGGCAGTCAAATTGAGTTTAAATCCATGTAAAGGCCATGAAAACCTATGTTATAACCTGAAAATATAGCCTATATGTTGACATATTCCAGACAATGACACAACAATGAAATTATTTGTACATTATTTGTACATGATTGCTCTTGCTGGAGATTTTCATGATATTTGGCTCACAGAATAAGTATGCCAATTTGAATGGACCTTTTTTTATTGCCAGATGAATTGTGTCGGCCGATGTCTCTCACAATGACAGTGCAGCAAATTGCATCAATCAAATCCAAAAATTGGTACAAACTACATAGTATTTTAATCAAATCGATCAATGTAGCACTTTATTGTTTCTCAGATGCAAAAAAAATCTCCCAGTTGAGCATACCCCCCAAAACGTCGAAAAGGTAGGCCCAGTGTAGAGGTCTATATAGCCTATCTCCCAAAAATCTGGTTAACTCTGAAGATATATCATTCCATATGCCGTATTTATGCATAATCCATACAAAGAAAAGGCGATCATAATCTTCTGAATTAATTCACACAAATCACTATTGCCAACCCCAGAAAATGGCTACGCCCCTATTGATGTTCTTTTAGTTATTTTGTTTTAGTTTAGCTCATGTACTAAACATAAATTGTGTGTGTGTGTGTGTGTGTGTGTGTGTGTGTGTGTGTGTGTGTGTGTGTGTGTGTGTGTGTGTGTGTGTGTGTGTGTGTGTGTGTGTGTGTGTGTGTGTGAAGGAAGGTGAGGAAATTGATGTTATGTTTTTATATATTTTGAAAGTTCACATAAATAAAATAAAAACGCTTTTTTTATTAACAGTATTTTTTACTGGTACTTTTACTTTCAATACTTAAGTACATATAATATCAGAAAATTACCTTTAATACTTAAGTACAATTAATATCAGGCAAGACTTTTATTAAAGTCGTATTCTACTGGGTGACTTTTAACTTTACCGGGGTCATTTTCTGGGAAGATATCTACTTTTACTCAGGTATGGCTTTCAGGTTCTTCTTCCACCAACTGCTGTTGTTTGTGTGTGCGCACGCTCACACATGTGTGTGTCTGCCACCAAGTATAAAAATACGTATACATCTATAAACAGACACAAGAGGACGAAGATTTGGGCAAACATATTTTTATTTGATTTTATATACATGAATTGTCAGTTGGGCCCAGGTGAATAGAAACAAAGTGTGTACGTCCAACAACGGATGGACCCGACCAAGTCCACATCGATGTGACATCACATTGGAGGGAAACCGCAGCTTGGTCCAAGCGCAGATGAATTTAAACAAGGCATTACACACCTCAGTGTGATATAACACCGATGAGGACTTGGTTGAGTCCCATCAGATGTTTCACTACTTTGTTTAAATTCTCCCGGGCTCAGACAAGTTTTGGGTTTCACTCCTGTGTGATGTCACCTGGACGACGATGGCGGTAACGTCGACGACGACGCCTCCCTGGACGACGTCTTCGGTGACTCGGCGTCCGGTTTTTCCCGCTCCCGGGTTACAACCGCCACCGTCGTCCAACGCGAGAAACCGCGCCGGATGGCCGATCTCTTCGGGGAGATCATGGGTGAGGCGGCGGCCATCAAGGGGATTCCCATGCCTGCCCCGCCTTCCAATGCGGTTAAGCCAGCCGACCCATCGAGAACGACGGTCAAGCCAGCCGATCCAGTCTTTTGCTGTACCTGTATACTAGCCATTACGGTAATGGCGCCTCAGAACTCGCCCCCGTATCTGACGATATGCAGGGCGAGTGCTTTCAGACTTTGGCTGTAGCAGTCATTCCACAGGTAAGTTATTACAGTTCTGTTTTAAATTTGATAATATACAAGTCTGCATGTATTTTGATGGTTTGACGCAAGATATGTTACTGTTCATAAGTTAATTTAAAGTTAGAATTAAGCCACATGGGTCCGTGCTGGGCTGTAAGTGGGCGGAGGGCTGCAGTTTTTCCCCGATTAAAATAACTAAAGTTAGGATACTAAAAAAAATAACCATGTTTTTGTTCTCTGTAAATCTTTTGGTGGCGACACTGAAGAAAGTTAGCGTGGCTGCAGGTGCAGTATGCTATAACTAGTTTTATCAGTCACATGCGGTCTAGCCGATTTTGTGTCCAGTGTTGAAGGACAATTCCGGTATTTCGAACATTAAGCCCCCTTTCTGGGTGTTTAGGATGAAATAGAGTATTTAACACCGACATTTTGAATATTGGTCCTGTCGCGAGTAGGCTAATTTCGAATCGCCCCTGGCTGCTTCACAATGGTTGTCTATCTGGGCGTACAAAATACCCCTAAACGTTCGTTTTTCAGCTGTGAAACTCATCGAATGGTTAGTGGTGTTCGTTGATGTTCCTTATCAAGTATTGTAGCGAAATACGGTTTCTGTCGTGTTTTATTTGGCATTTTGTAAATGAAACGGAAACTGGACCGAAACCGGAAGCCTTGTAGTCTTTTCGCTCGGTTCTATCCCTAATTTTGATACGGAGAACCGAGCGAAAAGGCTGTGTCCCAATTCAGGGGACGCATCCTACGAAGGTGTGGCCTACCTAGACCGTGTAGGCCGAATCGAAGGCCGAACGAGCGTTATTAAAATGACGTGCCGTGTTCCAATACCCGTACTTCCATGAGTATAGTTAAAGGAAGTATACTATCCGTATTATCTACTACGTTAATTTTTCAGATGCGAGGAGTTGGATCTGTCTGCGTCCTGCAAGACGGAGGCGTATCTTGTAGTAGGAGGCGTAACTTGTAGTCGGAGGAGGCGTAACTTGCACTAGGAGGCGTAACATGTAGTCGGAGGCGTAACTTGTAGTCGGAGGCGTGTCTAGTACTTTTCTAAATCGCCGAAGTGATCTGTATGTAGCAGTGGTGCGCGGGTACATAAATGACCGCAACTCGGACCTAAAATATTAGGCCTTAAATGTACTTACTGTCATGAATATCAATGAAGATCTCGTGTGAACCGTGATTTACAACGCTTTTTGTTTACCGCGATTTAGAAAAGAACAAGTTACGCCTCCTAGTACAAGTTACGCCTCCTACTACAAGTTACGCCTCCGTCTTGCAGGACGCAGACAGATACTATTGGATGCGAGTGCTATTCCAAATCGAGTACTCCGTGGTGCACTAACCGGAAATTACGATCATGACTGCCGCCGTGGCTCCTCCCCCGCAATAAACATCCCGCTTTGAACCGTGAACTCTTTACGCCTAGCAGCTATAAAAAGCTATAAAAACTACAAAATGACTCTATTAATGCAGGCTATGTGGAAAATGCGCCGACTTTGGCTCAGCCTGGCTCCGCCTCTTCCGCTACGTAGCTAAGATGGCTGCCGTTGAGTACGGAAAGTGTCCATCCACACTTCACGATTAGCCTGTTTTGAGTATGACATCCGGGTCCTTGAAGTATACTTCTTTTCGCCAGATCTGAATTGGAAACATGATTTTGTGTTTTATTTTATCTTCTTCATCATTTTCACCAACACATTTTCAAAGTATTTTTTTTTTCACAAACATGTTTTCAAAGTTCAAACAATTTCACCAGCGCATTTGCAGAGTTTCAAATCTGGCACTGTTCTAACAGTGTATTTCATTGTTTCCCGGTTTTGAAACCTTGTAAATGGGATTCTGCAAACAGGTATTCATACATTGAGAAATAAGTTTTGAAAGGTTGAATATGTACTTACAATGTTTAGTCAGTTAATCATTTACATATTTATGTTACACAATTATTACTATTTACATGTTGACATATTTAACACAGTCAGGATATTCTGTTGAATCTGCCTCTGATTCCGTCACGTTTACCTCAGTCTAAATTCTAGCTTCTGATTGGTTAGTTCAGTCACGTGATGGGTCCAAACAAGACCAAACAACAACTAGATTTTTAAAAACTTGTAAAGGTGTACGTTTACGCCATCGCAATGTATTTTTTCAGAACTGACTTTTCAGCACTGACTTTTCAGAGATTTGACCACACAGGCTCAAGCTTTGAGTCGCGTGAATATTGGCAGTGTTCTGTCGCGCATTCGTTTTGAAACTCCTGACAGTCAAAGTCTGAAGAAAAAAAATAACGTTCCTGGGGGCGGGACCATTTAGCTCTAAACCTAATGGTTGCTCTCGGCTGACGTACATTCCAATCACATTCTTGTCATCGGCAGAGCACTGTCAATCACGCACAGCCCGGTGAACGGCACATGTGATTGGAATGTACGTCAGCCGAGAGCAACCAATAGGTTTAGAGCTAAATGGTCCCGCCCCAAGGAAAGCCGCTAACGCCGATAACGGCCCACCCCTAATAAATATATATATATATTACCATTTCAGGTCATAACAGCTCGTGCTCCCCAATGTACCTGGTGAGCTGGCTGCATTGTTGTGTTTACCTGCTTGTTTGTGTGTCTACCTGCTTTTGTGTGTGTTTAGCTGCTTGAGTGTGTGTGTGTTTACCTGCTTGTGTGTGTGTTTACCAGACGGGCCCCCCACAAAGGAGCTAGCCCAGGTCATGGGGAACCTGAAATTCCAGGTGAAGGGACTCAAAAAGCTGAAGGTTGAACCAGCAACCACCTCCCGGCTTGAAGAGCAGAAGCCTTTGGGCCGCCCTTCAGGCTGGAACCCCTTCCCTGGCCAGACCGCCCCGGACCGAGGCCAGACCGCCCCGGACCAAGGCCAGACCCCCGATGAGCCTGGTGTGTGTGTGTGTGTGTGAGAGATAGTGTGCTTCTGGTTTGCATTTATCTTTTGAGTTTTATACGTCAGCATAATCCGGAAACATTGACTGACCGACTCTCACATTAACCGTCACTAAAATAGAACCCATAGCAGCAACAAACACACAACAGCCATATGGTCATGACTGAATACAGTTTTTTAAATTTCTGACAGAACCCCAAGACCAGGGAGAAGACTCAGGCCCCTTAGTGGCCTGGCTGCCTCCGAAAGCAGACCAGCCCCCCAGGAAGGACCTGGCCCAGGTCATTGGGAACGTGAGGGTCCGGGTGAAGGGACTCAAAAAGTAGAGGGTGGAACCAGCAACCACCTCCCGGCTTGAAGAGGAGAAGCCTTCGGGCCGCCCTTCAGGCCGGAGCCCCTTCCCTGCCCCGGACCCAAGCCAGATCCCTGATGTGTGTGTGTGTGTGTGTGTGTGTGTGTGTGTGTGTGTGTGTGTGTGTGTGTGTGTGTGTGTGTGTGTGTGTGTGTGTGTGTGTGTGTGTGTGTGTGTGTGTGTTATCTTTTCAGATTTTGGTGTCACCATATTCACGAAACACTGACTGAGCGGCTCTCTCACCGTCTCTGACAGCAGACAGGCCCCCCAAGAAAAGACCGGGTCCGGTTGAGGGGACTCAGAAAACAGAGGGTTGAACACTTACCACCGCCCTGCCGGATCAGGAGGATGTGAAGCCTTTGGGCCGCCCTTCACGCCGGAACCCCTTCAGACGAATTAAGATGGCCTGGGCAGAAACCAAGACTGGCATCGCCACGACGCCCCTCCAAACACCCCTGAACAGCAAGATCTCAGCATTGAGGCTGAGGAGGAAGGGGAAGCCACACAGCAGGCTGAGGGGAAGGGCCTCAGGCCTCGGTTCAACCAGTGGCTGAACCTCAGGATGAAGGACCTGTCAACGTTTGCTGCCCGGTTCCAGTGAGGGGCGTTTGTCCTGTAAAAAGTAAAATAAAAAAAAAATAATTAAAAAAAAATAACAGCACCATAAAATGTATTACGGCACCATTGTACAGACAACGTATGTACGTCAAACATCTGATGGCACCCGACCAAGTCCACATCGATGTGACATCACACAGGAGTGAAACCCCAGCTTTGTCTGAGCCCGGGTGAATTTAAACAAAGTAGTCAAACATCTGATGGGACTCAACCAAGTCCTCATCGGTGTTACATCACACTGAGTTGTGTAATGCTTTGTTTGAATTCACCTGACCAAGCTGTGGTGTCACTCCAGTGTGATGTCACATCGATGTGGACTTGCTCGGGTCCCATCCAATGTTGGACGTACATACTTTGTCTCAATTCACCTGGGCCCAACTGACAATTCATGTAAATAACATCAAATAAAAATGTTGGCCGAAATCTTCGTCCTCTTACGTCTGTTTATAGATGTATAAGTATCTATACTTAATGGCAGACACACACTCTATGACACACATGTTTGTGAGCGTGCGCACACACAAACAATACCAGGTGGTGGTAGAAGAACCTGAATGCCATACTTGAGTAAAAGTAGAAAAGGGCCCTGGTAAAAGGCACCCAATAGAATACGACTTGAGTAAAAGTCTTCCACTATCTGATATTAATTTGGGATTTTTCTGATATTATATGTACTTGTATTGCAAGTAAAGTACAAGTAAATAATAAAAGCAAATCAGAACCTCCGCCTGGGTCCGGTACCACCGGCCCGAGGGCCTTGTGGCGGCGGTCGACCTAGCGGAGAGCCACCTGGCCCCCCCTTCGACGGCCTAGCGACTACCAACACCGGTGCAGCCTCCCTGCAGCGGGACCGACTAACCCCGGCGCCGAGGGCAAAATGGGGGGCCTCCGGTTCAGAGCAGGAACGTGAATCGCCATCTCCCGCCTCTCTGCAGATGGGCGCTCAGACGGCAGGGGAGGGGTGTTGGCGGTACGGACGGCCTGGCCACTTTCGGCGGGAGTGCCCTATGATGGAGGTGGGTCAGGTCGTCCGCGTAACCGGTGCCCCGTCTCCTCCCCACGGTCCTGGCGAGGCATACAGTATCCCGGTGAGGATATAACGGAGTACGTACCAGGCGCTGTCTTATTCGGGCTGCATGCAGACCATGATCCATCAGTGCCTGGTGCGATCCGAGGCATTGGTGGAGGCATTGAGCGTTCTGCTAAGGTGTATACACGGGGATGTTCACGAGTATCTCTTGGTCCCCATCGAAATTTGTTATGGGGGGAAAAAGCATCGAGTCAAGGCGGCGGTTAGTTCAAGCCTCACGCATCCCCTGATTCTAGGGTTGGATTGGACTGGGTTTCCACAGGCTGTTAGGGGGACTAAGGGGGTGCGGACACGACAGGTAGGGACATGTAAGTCGGGTGCTGTGTTCTGTGCCGATGCAGGAGCGTCCAACGCTGTTTAGGGACCGGGGGCGGCGGGGGATCCTCAACCTGAGGTCCCAGCGCCGAGGATTTCCCCCTCGAGCAGTCTCGTGACGCTCCCCTATGCTCAGCCTACGACCAGGTGATAGCCGTTAATGGTACTCGGGTACAGCCAGACGCAGTGCTGACTTACCCATACTTTGTGGTAGTTAGGGATACGCTTTATCGGGAGGGTCGTGACTCGTGACACCCAGAGTGAGGAGATTGTCACCCAATTGCTGGTACCGAGGAGCCGCCGGGAAATGGTTTTACAGGCGGCGCATTATAACCCAATGGCGGACCATTTGGGGTACGATAAAACACTCAACCGGATATTGGCTCGGTTCTATTGGCTAGGGATACGGGCGGAGGTGCGCAGGTGGTGCACCTCCTATCCCGAGTGTCAGTTGGTGAATCCCCCTGCCGTCCCCAGGGCTCACTTGCGGCCCCTCCCCCTGTTAGAAGCCTCCTTCGACAGCATTGGCATGGACATTATCGGGCCATTCGAACGTTCCGCACAGGGGTATCGATTTGTGTTAGTCCTGATCGACTACGCAACCCCATACCCCGAAGCAATTCCGTTGCACGACATCTCCCCGAAGAGTGTTGCGCAGGCGTTGTTTCATGTCATATCGCGAGTGGGAATCCGAAACAGATTCTCACTAACCAAAGAACCAATTTCATGTCACGCATGATTAGGGAGCTCTACGGGTTATTGAAGGTCAAGGCCATCCGCACGAGCGTCTATCACCCAGTCATGGAAGGCTTGTGTGAGAGGTTTAACCAGACGTTAAAGTCCATGATCCGTAAATTCGTACACGAGGATGCTCGAAATTGGCATCAATGGCTAGACCCTCTGTTGTTTGCAGTGCGGGAAGTGCCTCAGGCTTCCACAGGGTTCTCCCCATTTGAGTTGCTCTATGGGCGCAAGCCCAGGGGCGTCCTGGACCTCATTAAAGAAAACTGGGAGGAGGGGTCCAGTGACAGCAAAAACGAAGTACAGTACGTCATGGACTCACTAGGGGTATTGTCACGTGAGCACTTGTACCGAGCCCAGGAAAGTCAGAGACGCCTGTACGACAGAGGGACTAGATTACGCAATCTCACACCGGGGGACAAGGTCCTTGTACAGCTGCGAGACAGGGGCGAAAACAAACAGATATACCACATCAATCTCCTTAAGAGTTGGAACGATGCGGTCCCTGACGCGTTCACGACGACGCTACCGGAGAGAGAGGAGCTCGGTCCGGAAGTCCCTGCTCCAGGCCCCACCACTCCGGCCGGTCGATGGGAGGATCTCTCGGTGAGTCAGGTGGAGGACGTTGCCAGGCTGCAACGCCAGTTCGCCGACGGGTTTTCGCCTCTGCCCGGTCACACCCCGTTAATCACTCATGACATCGGGACGCAACCCGGGTTAACGATGCGTACACCCCCCTACAGATTGCCCGTCCTCAAGCAAGACGTGGTGTGGTGCGAATTGGCCACAATGTTAGAGTTCGGCGTGGTCGAGGAGTCCCACAGTGACTGGTGCAGCCCAGCTGTACTTGTGGGGAAGCCGGACGGGTCTGTCCGGTTCTGTGTGGATTACCATAGGGTGAACGCGGTGTCGAAGTTCGATGCCTACCCAATGCCTCGGATCGACGAGCTGGTGGACCGGCTTGGCATGGCCACCTACTATATGACTATGGACTGCACGAAGGGCTACTGGCAAATTCCGTTGTCTCCAGCAGCCCGGGAAAAAACGGCCTTCTCCACTCCGCTCGGTCTGTATCAGTTCAAGGTGCTTCCGTTCGGGTTGTTCGGGGCCCCGGCCACGTTTCAGCGGCTGATGGACCGGGTGTTACGGCCCCACGCTGCGTACGCTGCCGCCTACATCGATGACATCGTCATCTATGGTGACATGTGGGGGCAGCATATGCAGCGGTTGGCGGCCGTCCTTCAGTCGCTGAGACGGGCGGGGTTCACGGCCAACCCGAGGAAATGCGTGATCGGGCGGAGGGAGATTCAGTATCTGGGGTACCACCTGGGGGGGGGGGGGGAAGGTCCAGCCGCAGGTCGGTAAGACCGCGGCGGTCGCCGCCTCCCCTCGGCCCAGGACCAAGAAGGAGGTGAGGCGGTAGGTCGCATTGGTCGCTGTGTTGGTCGCTCGTCTTGCTGCTTTCAGTCGCTGTGGTTGCTGGCTGGCTTGGTCGCTCAAAGTCTATGGGCAGTCGTTAATCAGTTAATCTGCATGTTATTAACGTTTTTTTTGCGACGGTTGAAGTACCAGAAAGCCATGCTCTCTGGCGAAAGCTACCTACAGCTCTTTATTGCTAATATTATTTTTATATTTTTATATTGAAGTGCAGTTTAAAATGATGAAATCGTTGGTCTATCAGTATCAATAAAATATATTATTTGTAATTTGGGGCGTTTTCAGATCATGTATTTGTTAGGGTTAGGGTTTTTTGTATTTGTTTTGTTAAATGTCTTTAAGCCTAATAAGGTATATTATGTACAAAGTTCTTCGTTATAGAGTGATATATTAGTTGTAATTTGGGGCGTATTCGAATAATGTATTTTAGATATTATATATAGCCTATTTGTTTTGTTAAATGTCTATAATATGTCCATGCGCCAGATTGACTCGTCCTAGATGCGCAATAATGACGCACTTCCTGTAAACGCTGTCTTTTTCATTCATTCCCATGTTATTCCCAAGTATTAACGATATCCTTTTGTTTTCTAATCTATGAATAATAATCTAATGTACAAAGGTTGATCAGATAATATTTGTGGCTTTAGATTGATGGCTAACGTGAGCTAATAAACCTTAGGGGTGGGGGTGGGGGTGGGGGCTTTCATCAATATAGGATTAGTTTTGTAGGTGATAATTACTTTAACATATGTGAAAATAAAAATATATGTGTAACCGAGCGTTTTATTGTTACCTATACTTGGGTAATATATAAAAGAAGAATCGGTTAACTCCATTCACTGAACGGGGCGATCCACTTTAAATCCAGCGCTCACAACACAGAGTCAAAACAGCTACCCACACGCAGACACTTCCGTTCTGCTCCTTCAGAACAAGAGTCGCTAACAGGAACTGGGTTGCATATGCATTCATCAGTGCTTTTAGACGTGTTTCCAATGGCTTTGTTTGTGCGAAAGAACGGGCTGCGTTCAGAACAAAAACGGATTGAGCCTTCTTTTTATGTCCATGATTGAGCCCCGTTGATAAACAACACTTCCGGGTTTTGTCCGTTGGCCTGTGTCCCATATGACTCCAGCCAGCCTACAAATGATGTAACGGATTTTCCGAAGTGTATCTGATAGAAACGCGTGTCTTTCTATACTTCGTACTTGTGGCTTGATGTACACGTGAGTTTCCTCTTTTTCTCTATCGTTTTCAGTGATAATTAATTACTCATAAGTACTCTCTTGAATACTTTTAACTACTTGTGGATCAAAGATCAAATTAACTACGCCTGTGCGGAACGTGTCGGACGCTGCATCTATCCTGGACTTCGTCCTACATTTATTTCCAAAGGACTATTTTGAACGCATAGACTCCTGACTCCTGTTGTGACTGCTGAATTGGTAAGATGCCCTTTACAGATATATCCATCCCATGTGAATTATGCTATAGGTATTAGTTTGGCAGTTGCGTACTGTAGGGGCACACAGCAGGTGGAAATGACACCGGCTTGCTAGAAAAAAACACTAACGTTACTTTTAGTGTATGACACTTTAGTTATTAGTAATAACGTTACACCTTTGATTTTCCTCTTTATTTTAACATTTCGGTCTCATGCGAAGTTTTGAAATGTATACTGTGTGTGTCCAACTTCCCTTTTCCTTGAGTAGATCAACGTTACTCCCAAAAACATGTTGAAGTATTATTTCGTTATAAACCTTTTTTTGCATGGCTTTTGCATTTTATGTATTTTTTTGTGTCTTATTAGATTAAAGTCAACTGGTTATTGAAAAGCTGAACACCCACACACAGGAAACAAATCTTCAAGAAAACATGAAATATGATTCTGAACTTACTGCTTTACATATACCAGAGAAGTAACAGGAGAAAACAAAGGAGTGAGATGATTTGTCCATTTTAACCAATGGAGGCTAGGTTCCCATTGAATCTCTCAGTCGTTGTCTGGCTATTACAACGTGGATGCATTGAGTTGCACGTTCAGTGTGGCAATGCATTGCCTTAGCTATCTGACCGGAGACCCAATACAATCATTAATTACAAGCTGCTGAGTAATGTGGTTACTATACTGAAGTCTTCACCCCCTTCCATCCCTGAGGACGAATTTGGTCCACAATATTGTGTTATGTGTTGTTTATCCAGTATTTCTACAAACATGCTCTTGGATGTACTCTGTATTGGGATATTGACTCATAGCTTAGAGTACCCCCTTTGGCATGGTGAACGATTTAGGAGTGCATATGTCAACCTATTATTTGGTGCCAGCAGACTAATCCACTCTAGGATTCATTGTGTGGGGGAAAAATGACTTGACATTAACTTAATCTGTCAAATTGGCAATCTCTCATGTTTAAATGTCTTTAAGCAATCCAACGATTCATTGGCAATCATCTGTTTTTTAGGCCTTTAGAGGGGAGGACTCGTAGTCTAAATTATGTCAAGATTACGTTACTACTATTATGTTATGGCTGAACTTCTGGGCAGAGTGCCTGCATCTAACCTGGGTCGGAAACCAACAATTGCAAACTAATTAGGATTAGATAAACAACATTGTTCAAAATAGATATGAATCTAAAGAAATTGAAACACCCAGTTCACCCAGATTTGAGCTTGTCTGCCATTAGACTAAATATATGAATGTAAAGTCTGACTTGTGAGATGAATGAAGCATTTACTTGTCAATATAGAATCCATAGTTCAAAGGGCACTCCATCCCTTGAGATCACACAAAGGCTTTTAACCCATCACGGCTGCCTCCTATCCTTGACCTCTCCTATCCGGTTACCACTCTCTATCCCATCATCGTCACATCCTCTTCAACCTATCTTTTACTCTGAAATTGTATTCATGTTTTTCATTCAAAAATACTAGAGTATGTTAATAAGCCGTCAATTAGTCAATGCATTTTCAAACTGTAATTCGATTACTACAAATATATGTAATCTATCCTTTGACAAATCAAAATGAGGAGTCCTCTCTGAATCCTAAACTGAAGTATTTAGGATACCTAAGCTAATTCTGATAGATGATTTGAGTCAGTAGTGCCCTCTTCAATGTTTTTACCTAGCCTACTTAGGCCATGTTTCTGCTGAGTGCACGGCACGTTATTGATCCTATATTGATCGCATACGTACTTGAAATTAACAGGATATTGAGAGACTCATTAGATCAATTGTACATTAATACATTTTGTCTGACCTTCCTCTACTTGGTACTAATATAAAAGCATGATAATGGGAAGATACAGGCAGCGATTTAACAAGCATATAGCCAATGTTACAATGGGTGTACATGACTCTTAGCGGAAACTTTCACATCATCGGCAGTATAAACAAAGGAACCAAATTGAGGGGAAGTGACCATCGTGGAGATTTTAGGATTGGCCATGGCTGAAGTCAGCCATGGCAAGAGACACCAAATTAATTTGTTATATCTTACGGGTGAAGTTGTCATGTCTGCAAGGCTGCAAGCAAGGCTGCAAGGCAGTTATAGGTATCTACACAACAAGGAATTCAGTACGATTACTATTTCCACGAAACTAGGGTAAGGAAAGGTACAACACACTGATTAATCTAAACCAATTATTGTGTTCAAAGTTCAGATTCCTGAAAGTGAAAGACTATTCGAGATAATGTTAACCTCATAAAACCTCATAGAACCTGCCAAAGTTAGATTTTGGGCTAGATTGTTCTTGGTGTGAAGGAAATGCTGGTAATGAATGCCTTTGCGTTTTGTTCTTAATTGTTTCTGTTATTCCCAGTAACAACAACTGTTTTAGACATACTTTACAGTGTGCTAACTCCTATGGTCGTGAGAGACTGTCTTGGATAACACTGGTTTTAAAACATTCTTGGTTTTGTCTCTGTATACAATATGACAACATGTTGTGGTCATATTCAGTCACTCTGAAATAACTCACTCAACATACCAACAAATACTCCATTAGCCTCTCTCACTCGCACGCACGCACACACGCACGCACACACACACACACACACACACACACACACACACACACACACACACACACACACACACACACACACACACACACACACACACACACACACACACACACACACACACACACACACAGAATGCCAGGAAGCCCTTCCTTGACATTGAATGCACTTATTTTTTGATAAACACAATGGATCGTTGGATCAGGGTTTTTCAACTTGCATGAGGGTACTGTAGGTGGTACCTGCCTTGTGGTTTCCGTCCTAAATTTTCCACTGGTATGTTTTTGATTTCTGTTTTGTGTTGCTTTGTGTTTGCTAAATAAACACACTTGGACCATAAACAGCATTTTCCACTCATTTTGTCTTCTAGCAAGTCTTGGGGACTGTCACTCTTTGCTCAGTCACTGTATGTGTATTTATCTATTTTTACTGTTTGAGGTGGTCCATTAAAGGTCTAGATGACAATATAATGGTCCACCTCATGTCAAAGGTTCAAAACCACTGAGTTAGATAATAGCAAACTCTATAATGACCAACGTTACAGGAAGCATATTCATATTCATTTTTCAAAAAGTCCTCGGTAAATTATCAAAACACATTTGCTCACCTATCCCATCCTGTACTTGTGAGAGCATTGTAATAATTGTGTTTGTTGGCGATGGTGGTGGTGTTGTAAAATGGTGTAGTAAACCCTAGTCTACATGGCACTGGTGTATAATGTCTCAAGAATGATTTGGTACCGGCTGCTATAATGCAATGGTTAAAGGTAAAGGTTTTACTGTTTCATCTAATCATAAGCTTTGGGGGGCTGACACTACTTTTGGCCCACGACCAACTAAATATTTGATGCCTAATAAGCATTACATCTCCTTACAATGTCAAAAAATATTATTGTTTTTCTAGAGGTGCTGTTCATGGTTACAGTATTCCCCTTTTCAGCCTTCAAATATGCAATTGAAGTGTATTGTGGCCATGATCCCGTGAGTGACCCACTGTGTCCCCCTACGACCCGCAGTTTGTAGTTTGTTGACCACAGCTTGTCATGTGGGCATGGATCAAACCATACAGTAGGACATGACACGTGTTAGTGTTTAACAAGTGACTGATCATTCACTAGACTTCTTTTCCTCTTTTCAGATGTGTGACTTCTGGACGAGTGACTTCTGGAACAGCTTCTTGTTCCAAGAAGGATATAACGGGAAACACTCACTGACCCTCTGACTTTCATAAATGGCTAGTCCTGCTGTCGATCAGTGACCAATCGGTGCCAAGCTGGACCTGCACGCTCCGCCTCAACCCACCTGGTCTGGCTCATCGACCCCGCCCCCTGAGCGGTTCTGCAAACACAGGCTCTGGCTCTCTAGTCCAGGGCTCAGCACGGCCAGCTGCGAAGAGCAGTATGTCGCTGAGGCCACGCCCCCGGAGTGCACAGCCCAGTACAGAGACGCTGAAACGATTACAGGTAAGGTCAAACACTGTCTCCTTGTTCACCGACACCCAGCTTATGTATTACGGTTCTGATATTCGGGCGAGGTTGTCAGTGAATCAATTAATTAATTGCGTTAAGTTGATTGGTGCGTTGAACAACATTAAAATTAGGGGGGTGTTATTCCTAATGTTATTGCATGGAATGTGCCGAGACATATTCCTTTCCCAGACACAGTATACGACTGTTGTGTGGACAGTAGACACACACCCCCAAACCACACACGCATGTGTGTGTGTTTGTGTGTGTGTGTGTGTGTGTGTGTGTGTGTGTGTGTGTGTGTGTGTGTGTGTGTGTTGTGAGAAACTGACCTTTCCCTGTGACCCCATTTATATTTACTTCCTCCCCCGAGAGTTCTTGGCAGAACTCTTGGGAACATCCCACATCATCCACATTGGATACAAATGTACATTTTGTTTTCAATGCACATAGGATACAAGTCTTCCTAGGGTTCTCTTTTTTCTCCTTTTTTCTCAAATGTAATTCCCTCTACCTCAAGATTTGGCTGGAGATGGCCTTAAATTATTGTTTTGTTTATTGTTATTTTTATTATAAGGGTGCCTTTAAACTCTCAATTGTGGTTTAGTATATTATAATTCGTAAATGTACAACACTTTTAGATGGTCAGCGTATATTCTGGGTATTCCTGTAATGAAGGCTTATTTGACAAGACATGGATAGCGTAACATAAGTTACTGATATGTTATTAAGTAATTAGGGCCATCTGCTGGTATCTATTTGTTCCTACAACAGTAAAGTTTAATTTATACTGTGGCGATCAATTCCCTGACCGCTCGCTACAATACTATATTCTTTAGACTCTCTCATCTTTGTCTTTGCGAGTGCATATGTGTTTGTGCGTTCTGAAAAGTATAATGGATTAATTCTGAGATTAATGATGATAGGGGGTTAGGGGAAAATTTTCTGTGGTTCTACCATTCAGTGGTAAAATAAAGAATTGGGTCAGTAGTACAGTTGGGAGAGAAGAGTTCTAATAAATGCAACACACTGTGTGTGTGTGTGTGTGTGTGTGTGTGTGTGTGTGTGTGTGTGCGTGTGCGTGTGTGTGTGTGTGTGTGTGCGTGTGTGCTTGGGGAAGACTTTCTTTGTTTTTTTGCAGAGAATTTCATGCAATTGTTTTGACATTATTTTGTCCTAGATCAGTATAGTACAGGCCTTCAGTGTTATTGGCAGAAATTCAGATTGAGTCAGAGTTTGAATTACCTAATCAGCCTTTCTGTCTTTTACTCATTCCCTAATGTCTCATGCAACTTGCATTATACATTAACATAACCCGCGAAACAGGGAACCCTAGCCCTCAGCCTAACCTGACTGAAAGGCCTAATGTTACCCTGTAGTGGACATATGGCACAATAAATGCATAAGTGTGCTGCATTGCCGCCGCATAATCTTGTATCTCTGCTGAACTCAGGATGAGCATAGGTAATATTGACAAAAGGAGTGAATCTCACTCCATGGCCACTTAAATGGGTACACCTGCCTGCTGTGTTGTGGCTTCAACTCAGTACATAAAGCATGCAGACCTGGTGAAGACATCGTTCAACCAAACTAAGTGCCTTCCACAGTGGAATGATTATTTGTCAAGATGGTTTCAGCGTCTAAGAAAATAATGATGTCTCTTTGGATTTCCGCACAGCAAAGTCTCGAGAGTTTCCAAAGAAGCGCATGAATACGGGGCAAGGATATTCTAGTGTTTGACTTCCCATCTGAAATCCTTTGGAGGGTACTTGTGCACATCCTTGTGATCCTACCTGTCGTATTCAATGCTTTTTTTTTTAAAAGCGTCTACTAAATTATTAAACAACACAAATTGTGTAGTTTAAATGCTGATGTAAGGGATGGCATATTTGTGGATCGACTCAGCCATCCAGGCTCATCGCCATAGTGTTTATTCAAGGCTCCTCATACCAAGTCACAGTCATTAGAATGCCAAAGAGCAGAAGAGTAAGATTGAAGTCTCTCTCTATGTGTGCATACATTTATGGCCATGGTCTTTCCGTTTCCCAATGTCTACTGGAAAAATTCCATGCATCATCGCCTCGATATGGCATTTGTTGCACCAGTGTACCTTGAAGGCCTTCAAAGCCACAATATATCATCACCTGTTGCTCTTGCAGTCACTAACAGGCATTTCTACATGTAGAATTGGATCTAAAATTGAACTTGGCATAACCTGAGGTATGAATATCCAAGATGCCACACCTGATATTGTTCAATGTGCTGATTGAGGGTTTCCTTTTGTGGCAGTTTCCTTTAAAACACATATGACACTTTACAATGTCCAAACAGTTGGGTATCATTGTGTTGCGTGGCACAAGTTATCTTAAATCACTTGTTTTTGGGAGAATGCAACAGGAAGTTTTAGTGGCTGGATCGGAGGCTCTTTTTCAAGTACTTCCAGTTCTTGAAAGGCGGATTATGAAACAGTTAACTGTGCCTTCGGGCCAGCCGTTACTTGTGTTTAGACAACCGTAGAGAACAGGGAGATGGCTGGAAGAAGAGGGAGGGAGAGAGAGGGGGAGAGAGGGAGAGAGAACAGTAAAGTTTGTGTAGCTGTGTTGGGAGAGTTCCAGCTGTGAGTATGTGTGTATATGTGTGTGTGTCTGTGTGGATGTAAGAAAGGGAGAGAGAAAGAGAGAGGGGGGTTGGGGGGGGGTGGCCAAACTGGGCGGCCCATGTGAGTATCGTCATCGGCATGTCAGGCATGGCCAACTAGTTTGGCCTGGGTCTCTTCTCCTACTCTTTCTCTCGCTGTGTCAGTGTCTCAGCCGCTCTAAGGCTCCAGCTGCCTTGTATGTTAACCGATACATTTAGCTGTATGCCTCTTTCTACATTTTCCTGCCATGTTATGAGCAACTTTGCTTCTTCTCTGGAGCAAATGAAAATGTAACTGGAAGACTGGCGAGGCTGTTGCTTTGTCTGGGCAGAAGCCACAATGAGTGAGTATGGAACTTAGCATGGAGGTTTGTTAGCTTGGCGCTAGTATACACATGGGATTATAAATGCTCTGCATGTGCCTCTTTTGTGTCTCTCTGTCTCAGCTACGACCTTTTAACAAACTATCATGGGTGGTTGATGAGGTCATTCTGTAGTTCAAATAAGCTCTTGGAAAGGTTGAAAACAGTTCTCCAGGGACTACAGTGTCACGGTTGGCAAAAGTTAAATTAATCTCATGATCTATTGCTGAAGTTGATCAATGTTACTCTTAGTCTACTCGTATGATTATTATTATTAGTTACATTGGGTCTTAAATGGTTCTGATGGAGGTTCCAATAAGAGGGCGTATACTTAGGTATAAACCCAGGTCATGACCTCTGCTCTGTCTATGTATTCCTTTTCGACTCAATCTAGCGCGAAAACATGTTTTTGGGAGAATGTGGTCTTTGAGCCCACGTGGATGATCACGATAAACCGTATGCATAACAAACTACCTCGAAGGCACACAGACTTGGCCTAGTGGACCACCGGTCGAGCTAGGTCTTGTACCAAACGTTTGTTCCAGTCTATAATTACACTTGATCTTGAACTTGTCCTACTCATAAGGTTTACTGCTTTAAAAGCTGATCAGCGTCGTGCATCTGTCTTTATACCTCTCAGTTATTTAATTGGTGCTTAACTTTAACTTTCATGAGACGGTCTGAGTTTGTAGTTGTTTTTTGTTTGTTTTGTTTTTTTGTTTTGTGTTTGGGAAAAGATTGAGGTCATTTGAGGATTGTTTGGTTAAGTCCAAAACAGCTGACATTGTACATGTGTTCTGTTTGTTTATCCTTATTCAGATTGTCTTGATCTTTTAGTTTTGTTCAAATCCAGATACACATACACACAGTGCAAAGTAACCTACTCAGGATTAAGTCATTTCCCATTTTGCTAGAATGTTTTTATCTGCTGCTGGAAATATCTTTTCTTACTTGCCTTCCCTTGTCATGTAGATACAATAGAAGGGAAGTGAAGGAAGCATGTATTGCCTTGGGAACTTTAATTTCTTGAGTGACTGCACCCTTATGTATAAGCAACAACAGTTACTATTAGCAACTAATGCTTCTTTTAAGATCTAGAGTAGGACAGTGTTTCTCCATGCCTTAGCGTTTCTCCATGCCTTAACCCATCTGATTGGAAGAATCAATAATTATTTACCGTATTTGCTATCCAACCTCATAGACGAAATGTGCTCCAACCTGGATTGAAGTGTAATCAAAATACTCTTAGGGGAAAGACCACATATTACCCACCCGCGTTCTTGCTCTCATTTTTGTTAGCTCAATTAGACTTTTAACATTTGGGTGTGCCAATGGGCATGTGCTGTTCTCGGTCAGTAGAAACGAAACTCACAATTATGTAAACATACATGCACTTAACAATCGTAGTGCTATGCAAAATCTGGACGGGTTCACCCAGTTTCCCCCACTGCCTTTTCCAAACACCGGCCTCTAACCAAAAT
Source organism: Gadus morhua (assembly GCF_902167405.1). Classification (NCBI taxonomy): domain Eukaryota; kingdom Metazoa; phylum Chordata; class Actinopteri; order Gadiformes; family Gadidae; genus Gadus; species Gadus morhua. Next base: position 18,371,378 of record NC_044058.1, read on the forward strand.
CTGGACTCAGCTACCTAATCACCCTGTTGTTACAGTGGCGTTTAAAAAGACGCTGTTGAAAAGTAATCTTCTTGAGTATTTGCTGTCGTAGACATTATATTCTTCTCCTCGAATACTTAGTAGTCTGTGTGTGTGTGTGTGTGTGTGTGTGTGTGTGTGTGTGTGTGTGTGTGTGTGTGTGTGTGTGTGTGTGTGTGTGTGTGTGTGTGTGTGTGTGTGTGTGTGTGTACATTCGCATGTCTTTGTGTGTGTATGCATTTCCCTATCTCAGCACAGTCAGTCATTGGGTCCGGATTTAGATCAGTATGAGAGACAGCATTGTTAGAGACAGATAGACGGAACAGATGGACCAACAGAGGGAAAGGGGCAGGGAGAGAGACGGGGGCAGAGAGAGACACATACAAGTATAATCTCGCGCTTTGTGTGTCTGCTAACGCCGCCCAACTAAGGAAGTGGCATGTGTAGCCTAGCGTGCTAGCTAACAACTTTAAAAACAACGCTTTTTTTTTTAAAAGAACTTCATTGAAACCAAGCTTGAGTATGTGATTGATGAGGGGGTTTGCGAAGAAAGAACATTTTTGTCTCGCAATCTTGCATGCAGTGCGGCAACAAGTGGTGAACATCTACCGGCAGACGGTGTTATGAACTAGATAAGGGACTTTTATTCATCGAGTAAAGGCTATATGGGAGCAGGGAGCATCGCTTTTGAAGGTACTACACAGATGAGTGTCACAGGGAGGTTCTCATGGCTGAAGAGTTGGGTAAGAGGATGACTTCATTTTCCACCACACTGCTTGAGTCACGGCACTCCTAGCTTTTATCCCAACTCCACAGTTTTAGTGGAACCCCTTTAAGGAGTTCCCAGGAGAAACAGCGGTTTAGGTCGGAAAGGTGGTTTCCATAGAAACCTTTTTTTATTTGTTGTAGCTTGTAGCTGGTTTTGTTTCGCATGGTAAGGATTGTACTAACCTTGTGCTTCACACAGTGGGTCTGGTATGATTTATATTACAAAAGATTTGAAGGAATACATATTCTACTATATATATATATATATATATATAGTTTAGTTATGACTACAGCATGATTATATTGTACATAATACAATGGTGTTAATTATAAGCTTTAAAAGGAAAATACATGGGTAGTTCTCCCATGCTCCACCTGGGGGTGTCTTGTACCATAGTCTGCCCCAAAGCAACACGCCTTCTGGCTCTCCAATAGGAGACGATTCAGGTCTTCCCAGTGAAATGTGTTTGATTGACGTGTTGTACAATGTGGGATGACTATGATGACGCTGATGAGTAGAGCCAAAAAATTATGGAACATTTTGTTCAAGCTTACAAGGGGAAAGAGTGATCACGGACAATATTAACAGAACAATTAATTATAGAGCAACGTCAATTACTTCTTCAGTCGGCACAACAAAGTAAAAACTGAAACTGTTTTACGCCTAATTGGTATTTTAATGCAAGCAGTTAAAGACTATTTCACTGACCCACCCGATTTTTCTTCTTTTCTTTTTTTCAGATGTGTGTAACAATACTGACTTGCCCGAGCTCGAGATCATCAGCCTATTGGAGGAGCAGCTGCCAGTCTACCGGCTGAGGGCGGACACCATCTTCGGCTATGAACAAGATGATTGGCTGCACACGCCGCTCACCACCCCTGACACCGCCCTGCCACTCACTACCGAACAGATAGAGGAAACCCTCAAGTACTTCTGTAAGTGACTTTACGTTTTAAACACCTGTGCTCCGTACAAAGCCATACTGCTGGGTTTAAACCGATGCTACATACTGATTCTGCCCTCGGAAGACCTGAAAATCCAAACCGGCTCTAGATGCTTGATTGATTGAGAACTATATCACGGACTGGCCACTCACATAGCGGAGCGGTCAGGGTTTTAAAAGGGGACTGGGTTCAATCTCTAATGTCCTTTGCATCCAAGTGTCTGCTTGATGACTAAAAAGTTTGGTAAATGACCGAACAGTGAACATTATTGTTTCTGTCATACAAGCATGGACTTTAACTAGGTGAAATAGTTGAGGATTAAAGGTGAGGGGGCTACAATTACAAGAATGACACTCACCTTGAGACGGTGAAGGTGTAGGGTAACGGTGAGAGGGAGAGATAGTCCACATCACGTGGCAGCCGCCCACAGTTGCCACAGCAAACACTGCTGTGAGTGAGCGAGAGACCTTCTAGGTCCCTCTCTGTCTCTCTCTGTCTCACTCTCTCTCACTCACATCTCACTCTGTATCACATTCTTTATCACATTAACTTGTGTTCTATGCCAGTTGGCAAGATGAAGCTTCTGTGTGGTATATTGGTTTATGTAGGTGAGCGAGTGTCTGTCTGTTTGTGCTTGCAATTCAAATGCATGTGTGTTCTTGTCCTCAACCTCATGAGCTGTCCGCTCACTTGTCCTTACATGAGGTGATGGTATATAAACATGCTGTAAAACAGATGCACACACACAAGAATGTGAAAAAACTGTTTGTCCGAGTAATTATTCAGCTCTGAGTGCATTCCAAGATCTGCTTGCACAGGGTAAGGAAAAAAGGTGAGAAAGCAGTTTCTGCTATAATTAAGTCTAAATATAGCTTTTAGTTGGGGGAAGTATGTTGACCTCAACGACCCTATTGTCAACATCACACATGCCTTCAGCAAATGCAAAGGCCACGACACAAAACTAGACAATGTGTACTGTACAGTGAGTTGTTCAGTCAACAATAACAATGAATCTCTCAGCTTCCTTTTGGGCCAGTACATGTACTCACGCAGAATTTTTTTCCACTCTGTGTAATTTGTACTCTTGGTACAATTCACATTTTGTGTAACTGTTATGATTTTTTTGATTTGATAAATGACACTTTAATTTACACTGGGAGCTGGCCTACGATATGAAACTTAGGTCGAGAATCACTCAGTATCTTGCGTTGATGCTTTTTTCTGATGAGGTCCTATTTGAGAGCTATGGTGGTGTCACATGCAAGAAAGGTTAGATGTCATATCTGAACTTTCCTCATTTTGAGGTATAAGTCTCAACATTTGTGTAAACTACCATATTTATTTTAACCCATACACATGTGTACCACTAAACACAAAATCCCTTGGGTCAACTAGGGCAGTGTGAATAGTGCCTAATGGACACGGGTTGATTTATGTTGAGGAAGAGTGGTCGGACATCTCGAGGTCAGGTGACAACGTGAGCCTCACTGTAAAGCGAACTACTGGAAAAACCCATGTGACTGGTCTCTGATATTAGATACGACGAAAGCTACGTGTGAACCGTGAAGTGAACAAGCACCTTGACTCTTTAAATATCTCAGTGTCCCCTAAGGTTTCTTGAAAGAGACAAGGGTATCATATAGGCTACACACATGCATGAACGCACGTACGCTCACACACTGTACGTATGACACAGACGTATATAAATCATTCACAACGTACACACACCCAATATGAATGGCATCAGGGAACAGATAGAAGGGGGAGGGAGACAAGAGGAGAGTCAAGCAAACCAATCAGAGAGCAGCATTTTATCCATGTAGCGTGTTGTGATGATGTCACGGCCACATGGCAGGGCGTGTCAGCATACGGAACAGAAGAGTATAGTACTAGTATTACAAAATGTATATATATATATTTTTGTTTTTTGTGTATTGTAACCATGTTAAATACCAATACTGCTTACCGCTCCCTAAATCTATTTTTGAATGTGATGTTGAAATTGTGGTTAATGCAGTCAAGGAGTTGCACAAGCTGTTTCCAAACCCAGGCTTTACTGCTTCTGTTGTAAGTGGCGGAAAACTTAAATGGGCAGTGTATCCTTAGTTAGTATCAGCCATTATCGCTTCATGGCTTATAAAACAACATATGCATAAAATATGCATTTCAATTTGTTAAATACATTTTCAATCATATAGGCCTGCCGGACATCTTTAAAGTATGCACAACCCAGGGCTTGGCTGCAGCTAGATTATTAGCTTTTGCTGGCAAGTGGTAGCCATAGTTCTCCTTTAATGGGCTATTCAGCACATTTTACCTTTTCAAGCCAATAACATACATAACTGCAATTAACACATTCTCTTATGAACTACAGACATTTTCCAGCCATATAGGATGCACTGCATGCATGCCTTTGATCATGTGCCTGTTAGGGAAGTGAACGTGAGTGCAATCCTGTGTTGCATCACTTCTGCCAACGCAACCTTTTGTGTGCTGGCAACGGCTTTCAGCCATGCTGGAGTCAGAGCCTATCGCCATAGCAACCATGCACAAGGACGAGGTAGGGGAGTTAAAAGGGGGAGGGGTTTGTGAAGCAAACATGCGAAAGGAAGGCAGAGCCAGACTGTCACCGGTCAGACCCACAGCCAACTCCTATTGGCTGTGTGTGCTTTCTAAACCCGCCCACCCCTCTTAGTCATGAACAGCATCATTTCTACTGCAAAACCCGTGACTGCTGAACCCACCCACCCCCCTCTCTCTCTCTCTCTCTCTCTCTCTCTCTGACTCTCTACAGTTATTGAGTCACTGTTAGGGATGCGACGGTCCATGTGTGAGGCACTGTGCAGGGTGTTATGAAAGAGCTCACATCCCTTGATAGCTCAACTGATGTACCGATTGCAACCTCAGAGGAGAGGATTCACTGCTGGGGAAAAAGAAAAGCTGGACCACAATATGAATCACAGACGGATGTAAGGACTGATGAGTTGGACCAACACATTCTTCTGAAGAGCAGAGAAAACACTGGAATGGTTAATGTAACAGCGGCTGATGTTGTCTGAGGCCAGCTTGCGTCTGAAGAGGGGAAGGCAAGTGGACAGGTGAACCGACTGTGAGGTTATCGAGGATATCTGCGCCCTGTGACAGCCCATAATGACCTCAATTACCGCGCCGAGTGTGGACGTAGCAGCATTCGTATGTTACCGGGATTAATATGCAGCGTTCACTGCCGTCCAAAGGGTGCCTCGCAAAAGAAGGGCATACACTATGATGGCACCGTTGCACAGTGATGCATGTGGGACGGACCCCGCGTCTACCAGCTGGTAGCTGCAAAGCATGTTGGGATTGGTGAGGTTCCCACGAAGGATCAGCTGGCTAATTGGCGCCACCAGAAGGACGGAGCCCCAGAGACGTCCGGTGGAAGGGGAGGGGGATGTTCCGACTGCAGCAGGCAGGGATACTGCTGAGTGCCATGTTGGAGCTGGAACCAGCATAGCGCCCATCCAAACCAGTGACCATGAACAGGCGGGGTCAGGCGCATGGGCAGCGGTTCGCCAAGGCGGATTACTACGAGTGTGACTGGTACTATGAGGAGTCCACTGATGGTAAGGGCAAAGGAAATGGTTCTTCTTCAGGAGGTGAAACTCCAACCTGGTGTTTGCCTGGTGGAAACGAACTGCAAGGTGTTTAGAGTCTAACTGGAATGATGTGACTCTGCCGGGGTTGTTGATTGTCATGGAGCTCTGTAGGAATGATACTTGCATGTATATGCTGGCGATTACGACCTCATCAAGTCATCGATGGGACATATACTGACATTGGCATTCCTGTTGTCAAAATGTTCACAAGACCTGAGCTTATTGTTCTTGTGAAATTGCCATATTCAAACTTCAGTTGTACCCTTAATTTACCAGAGCAAGATATACCAAACTTTGCTTCAACACTGGTGTATGAATGTGTCTGATAGATCTATGAAATCAAATGAATACAGCATGCATACGAAACATTGCACATTGCAAACATACAGCAGATCAGACTCGCGTATTGTGTGTGTGATGCTGGATCTTCCAAAACATGGTCGTTACCACACTAAGTTACAACACAGTTATACACCTTGCTATAGGATTTCCCTGCAAGCATAATTGGTTCCGATCAAACCTTTCTAGGAATGGGGCGTCCGACACTTCAGTTGTTTGGTTATAGTGTTTGTTCTGCGCATCAGGGACCTTTGTAGTTGGATAGATGAGGCTTCATGACCAGTAGTATGTTAAATCATAGTGGGCGCTTTATAAGGTTTGTGGTTTATTCATCACGTCATTGGCCCAGGAGCTGGAGGGGAATGTCTGGAGAACGGTTGCTTGTTAAATGCTTTGAGGTGTCCCTGAGTAATACACCTTTCCCAAACTGCTCCAGAGGACCTGGCTATCGCCCTGTGTGTTTGACACCACTTGTTTTAGTCCTAGAGTTCACTCAACATCATATTGCAATGTAGTTGTTTGCTTGGTCTTCATTATAGTCAGTCATAACTTTTTATTAATGCCTAACACAGAGTATTTTTTGAGTTTTTACGTAAATTAATGTCATGTCAACATCACCCCCCGGCTGGCCAACTTCTTAACTCTATTGGTGCTGTTCATCTTCCCTGTCCCCCATCTCTCTTCTGCTCAGTGAGTAGGATAAAGGTTTTAGGCGCTGCAACTTTCCCTAATTTGCTCTTAATTTCTTTAATTTTTTCAAATTTATATCATCAGGTTTGTATTGTATTATATCATAGTCATCATCAAATAAATTTGGCCATTTATTAAATTGATTGTCGGATGGATGGAAATAAGTTTCGGGAATTATTTTTAAAGTTATCAATAATATATAATATAATGTTCTCCATTATGTATTGGAGGTGTTCAACGGATGAATGATGGATGACTCGGTTACCGGCATGTTGCTTTGACTTTACCAATGATGACGTTACACAATTTTCACTGAGCTATAGAGGAGAGATCTGGAAGAGGAGAGGTGCATTCCTGACCACAGGAGGGAGTTTCATTGGTTGGCTTAATGTTGACATAATCCAACATCTGTCGTGGCCGGGGGCTGCGTTGCCTCTGGGAATCGTGTGGATGCCCTAGTGGAGGACAGAGAGGGGAATAGCAGGCAGCTGCTGGCTGGTGTTATTTTGGGATGATAGGAGATGTGGGAGGGGCAGGGGGGCGTTGGAACTAGGTTGTCATATATTTAGCCCATTGATTTGCATGCTCCTCTAACCCTGCTCTTGTCCACTATTTGTGTATATGTTTTAACTTGTCTACTAAGGAATGTATAACGATGGTACTAAGAATGATATTGATTGCTGTTATTATGGTATTATTTTCAAGGAGAGGGGGAGGGGCTTTCCAGTGTCCACATGGCCGCTATCAGGAAGCTTAGCTTTCGGCTTAAAAGTAATCCAGAGAAGCCAAAGTAAAGGCACTGACAGGCACTATGGCGATGTTTTAATGGGTCTTTAATTACTCCCTTCACTGGGCAGCGTAGGAAGTCAAAGGGACTGATGTGTAAAGCAATGGCTGAGGGGTTGGGTCACTGTGTCTTGCTTTGTTTGAAGTGTAACCACAACACCATGGCAGGAAAGTCCCTAGTTGGCATCAGTTTTTTTCCAACCAATTACATGAATTGTGTATCGGCTATTGTTGAGGTGTATTATTAGCCCTGCCTGATCCCATGTGACTGGGTCCTACATAAACAGTAAAGATGTACAGCATACCATATCGCCTTTGCAAACAGGCATTTCTGTTTCAATCAAACTTTTTGGTGACTTACTAACGTCATTAAGAGTAACTTCAAGCTAGCCTACTTCTGGACCACCTAAAGACATTACAGTATCTCTCTGCCATAAGGAGTTTTGGACTTTTACCTTTAGCTAGCAACACATGCTCACTGGTCAAACGTTACCGTTATGCTTCATATGCACAGCTTTGAGCTTAAACGCACATGGCTACATTGAATCTGTGGTTTTATTGACACAGTAATGTGATGTTGAACATTAAAGAGAACCACGAATAGGAAATATAATCGCTGTAGCAAGACACAGCACACATCGCTCACCGAACGACAACAGACTAAGAACAATGCACCACAATACTCCATTGTCCCGGGCTATGCTTCACCTTTGTCCCCCTCCATGCAGTGCATGCTCCTTCCTTCTCTTTGAATACAACAGGCGTATCACCTGTCCTACCGTCCTCAACGGGCAGTGGTGACGCTGGCCCGAGCCCCTCCCTGAAGGGAGCAGGTGTACACTGTGTACGCTGCCTATCGTGTTTTGACTCATGCTTGTTTTCCGCTCACCTTGTTGCCATAGAGGATTCATCGGACTGTGCCTTTGCCAATACAAATGGGAGGAAAGTGCCTGTGCCTTAGACTCCGCCCCCTAGGCACAGGTGTCTGTATAGGTTGGCTCTGCTAACAACTGTTAAAGTTCCTCCCTGGGCTGTACCATGTCGACTTCATTCAGAGGGTGGTGTGAGGGGAATGGACATGGAGTTTTACACACTTTAAGTTAGATCTATAGATATTTCATAATTCAAGGGTGTGAATCTTTAATAAATCTGTGAATTTCTCCTTCAGAGTGGCCTTATTTAAAACTAGTTATTAAATACTTCTCACAAGACTGGAGCCTCATTAACAGTTTCCCCCTGTTACCCGCATTAGAGTTCATTAGACTGATGTGTGGCCAATCAGCAAAGAGAGTGGGAGGAGCAAAGTGAGTCTGTAGTCTGACCACCACCACATAAGACGACAAACACGATACAAACATACACTGAATGAAACTCAACTTAGCAGAGCTGCTTGACCATTTGGATATACTTGAAAGGAGTCACAGGGTGAGGCACAGTATTTGTAAAGGTTGTAGAATGACCTACAAGCCACCTCTTGATGGCTCAAACATACTTGAAACAGACATACACCCTTGTAAACACACAAACAGCCACAATGACTGGGACTGGAGTCCTTACGTTGTACAGTATGGATTAGCTGTTAGCAGCATTGCCAATTAGTTTGCATGACGATGCCCACTTCTCCTGGCACTGAAGACCGCCTGGAGCGCTCTTATAAGAGGGATGAGCTGGAAGAAGAGGAGGCAGATGAAGAAGAAGAAGAAGAAGAAGAAGAAGGCGGAGATGAGGAGTATGTTTGTCTGCCCCAAAATGGAAAGACAGAAGAGGAGGAGGAGGAAGAGGAACAAGTTTTGTGCGAAGGTAGCCTGCATGTAAAAAACTATCTTGAGAAATTGCTTCTCATATTCCAGGGATAAGTTGTCTTGCCCTGTTCATTCTGGTCGCATTGCTGCTCTTAAAATAGGATTCTGTGTACGGCACTGTACTGTTATCATCGCTTCTTATTTTGCTGCCGTATGCAGGTCGGTGCTGGACAGAACATGTAGTTCAAGTGTACACACTTGGAAGATACGGTACACTTACCTGCTTGTTTCACGTGTTCAAACATGGGCTAGGCCTTGTCTCACAAGCAATGAGGCCAATTGTGTTGCACATGTAAAGTTTAAGGCGGATGTGTTAAAACAGTACAGGGCTGATAACAGTTACTGGGAGTCCATTGCATTGACATAGGACCGTCAGTGGCACTATTTGCAAGGAGAAGTACCCTCTCGGTATTATGCGACCCTATATGTCTGAGCACGGTCCTTGAACTTGTTTCTTGTCGCTGTTGCTTAGGAGCCAACAGAGACACCGAGCAGCCTGTAACTCTAAACCTCAGGTTTTATTGGGCATCTTTCAGCTAATGAAAAGCGGGTGAAAAATAAGTTACTTTTCCACGATAAGCGGCCTCAGAGGGGCTTGTTGGAATTTTACATGTTCATTGCAGCATCGGGTGGCAACAGGGAGACGTGCAGATTGAGGAATTTGGTGCTGCACCTCCCTCTATTCTTTATCACCTTCGGGCTGATCAAGAGATTGGCAAGGAAGAAAACGGCTTCCTCCTTCCTTCAAAAGATTTAACGTGAGAATTTCCAATAATTTCCAATATAATCAACAGTTTCAAACAAAGCAAACCCTTATTCAATTGTTAGAAATTGAATTGACCTTGATTTGAGAGCAAATAAACACTTGACGCCTAAAATATCGTCAATTACGAGTTTGGTGAGAATGGAACAAACTCGGTAGCTAGAAAACAGTGTATTAAGCCAGTATAGCTCGCCCATTCTCCAACATCCACATGGCCATTACCTTCTTGTGCATTCTTCAACACACATGGATTTACGCTCAATTTGACACAGAATAGTCTATGCAACTCCCAGGCTTCCACTTACTCTTGTTGTTTACCTTGAACAGTATTCCAGACTCAATCAAGAGCTGGTATTCCAATTCACTTTTTGAAAGAAGATTATGGTTCTGTCCAAACGGGTGTGGGCCGACGTCCTTATGTCTGTTTATCTTTTATTATCATATTAGTGAAACGATGCATTCATGTGTGTGGATGCACTTCATGCAAAATATGTTGTTCAAGGGTAGCGACAAACAGGCGGATATGCTTGTGTGTTTCCTGTTAATGATCCCTCCATTTAGTTTGCATGTAAATATATGTCACCCCTTAACACACCCCGGAGAGATAAGTGCTGGCGTACATGTGTGTGCGTGGGTGTGTGTGTGCGTGTGTGTGTAGGTTGCAAGGCGATAAACTGTTTTATTTGCATCTGCATCATCATCACAACTTTCATGGACACTTTAATAATAACAAACCTTACTCCAAATTGTATTCAGTGTATTTTTCACAAGTAGTCAACACATGTAAATGTTGCTTTCAGCAAAGAACTTGACCAAAAAGATCCAGCGATTTTTTTTATGTTTTCTATTCTGTTGCAACATGCTGGTATCCCTGAAGGTTCCCAACTCTTCCCCTTGGGTTTTTTGAATTACCTACCTTCTCGTCTGAGAATAAGGGATTGGGTTAAGTGAGGCTGTCAAATCGAATTTGAATGTGGGCTTATGGTCAAGATAATGAATATGTCGTGACTGAAGGGTTGGTCAATAATTCAAAATAATTAATCCTCTTGTTAGTTTTGTAAAAAGATTATATTAGCCCATTGCAATACCTTGTTCCAATGAATTATGATTGAAAATATGCCCTTCCAATTATGGTTTCTCATCTTGGCGCTTAATGTGACACCTATTTTTCCCCATCGCCCCACTAGACTGTGTTGGGCCCTTGGGAGCTCATTTGTGTTTTGAAGTAGTTAGCATGAAGCTATTGGAGGCACATGGAGCATACTCTGCAAGGACCTGGAAAATAATAATGATCCAGTTGCTAAAGATTTTTAAATTATTCAAAGCAGAAACATTTTGGGTTATCAAAAGTTACAAATCGCCTGTTTAATCTATCTACTATCATCTCTTTAATAGATAACATTGAAATGATTTGCATGGTACAGCTCTGCTTTACATTCTCTCCACCCTGTGTGCTATTTATGCCATTTTTTAATAATGTGGGAGAAATAGGGATTCGCAATATGTGTGATTACTTTTTATTTTACTAGGATATAGCCAGATAGACTGCCTGCCCTTCAACATGCTTTGTTTCAAGAAACTTCAAGTCAATTGCTGGCCTATGATGAACATAGACGGATATTACATAACAGGCAATCTCATGTGGGGCATTATATTTGCTCTAATAGGCTTATAGGTGTGGATAAAATCACTGTTGGGCCCCTATGGCTTGGTTTGTGCCACATGTTGACACATGAAAACAACTTTATGCATTAAAGATTTGATCGCAAAATGCATTGCTGACCACCAAAATAGTCACGAATATGAAATACTACCTATTTCTTCTTCTTTTTTCTTGGATTTACCTCCTAGCATTGTCAAATGTCAGTCTGTGACCGCTTTTACCTACCCGTTTTCCTTTATTTTGCCATTGTACATACATCTAGCAAGAGGGGTGTGTCTGTGTGTGTGTGTGTGGGTGTGTCACTCGCCTCAGTTCAACTTTACCAGCCTGTCTTACTAGCAAAGAGAAAGAAAACGTCCAAATCATACATTACCTGGGTATGAATGGTATATGACTTAATGACATACAATTCAAATTATGCACATAAATGTTTTTTGATGGTTTGTGTTTTTAAAAAAAATATTAATAACATCCTGCATGGTCTCTCTCTCTCTCTCTCTCTCTCTCTCTCTCTCTCTCTCTCTCTCTCTCTCTCTCTCTCTCTCTCTCTCTCTCTCTCTCTCTCTCTCTCTCTCTCTCTCTCTCTCTCTCTCTCTCTCTCTCTCTCTCTCTCTCTCTCTCTCTCTCTCTTTCTCTCTCTCTCTCTTTCTCTCTCTCTAGTGTTGTGTGCTGATAGAGTGGGCCAGATGACCAAGACGTATAGCGACATAGACGCCGTCACTAGGCTACTGGAAGAGGTACGTTGGCAAGAAACACACGCACGCACGCAACAAACAAACAAAACATGGAGCACAATGTGTTACCATGAGCATAACACTAAAAACGACAGATCTGTTTTCTTTACCTTGTCATTCATTCCTGGTTAAGAGGATATGGTGAGAGGCCATACCCAGCAGACTGTGTTTCACTATGGTATTTTACGCTGTATGCTGCTCATGGTAGGGTGGAGGGCCCAGTGGTGGGGCTACCTGGAGATATGGAGTCTGTTTGCGATGCCTAGGAATTACTTTCAATGGTGAGAAATGTTGCTAATTGGATCAGTGAAGGTGATGTTGATTTGGTTCTTGGACAGATTTGCCAGGGTGGAGGGGCAGACTGTCCTCCCAGTAAGACGTACAGAACAGGTATATATATAAACCTAAAGCTCACAGATGAAAGCCTTTGCATTATTTCAGTATTATGAATGTTAATAAACTGGGTGTCGGTGGTCGCACTATTTGGATTTCATCATTTGGAGTTCATCGCAAAAGGGCTCGCCAAAAAAAGAAACTTTGAGATTGCCACTCTAAGCATTTGGACACAGGCTGCTCTGTTCAGCTACAATGCTGACCATTCAAAACAACATGGTCGATAAAACCATATCATAAAACTGAATTTGACATTCAAATGTGTCCCGCGTGATGGCCAGCTACTCCATCTAGACATCCTGATGCATGGTGTCCTTTTAAGGTCAGCTTCCTGGATAACCAACCTCATATTTACTCTGACTTTATCCCGCTTCTTTGATCTGTTGGTCTTTAATTTAACTGCATGGATGTTGCGGTCCTGCTGTATTCTGTTGTATTCATTGAATAACAGAAACACAGACACACATGCAAATGAAACTAGGACACATGAAACATGATCTGCATCATATCCTGGTACAGCAGTCTCCTTCAGTGGCACTGGGGACTGTGGTGTACGTGACATATCGCTCGTTCCTATGTGTGTGGGAATTAAAGAACTCCTCACAAGACTCGAATTTTGATTCGATATATGTTATGCAGTCATGAGTGGTTAACAAACTAATTAGATAACAATGGTTCAAATGCTTCTGGGCATTGTAGATCCTGAACACATTGCTTCTGAATTATAATTATCGTGGAAGTATTTATATAAAACAATACAGCACACAATTATAGTGATTCTCAACTGGTGGGTCGCAACCCAATGGTGGGCTGCGACCCATAGGTGGGTTGCGAAGGGATTTTTAGCATAGATCGGCTAAATCTTAAACCCATGAATTAACTAATATGTCGATGTTAATTCATGTTTCAATGACTTACTATTTCATTGAGTTGACCAATATTGAAAATATAAATAAATATCATAAAGTTCAAAAATACTATTCGATGCAGGAAAACCCTATAGTCATTTTGTACTGCATTGTTAATGTACAGTACAGTACAATTGGACGTAGCTGGAGCCTTCCTGAGTGTGCTTAGCATACCTGTAATTCGAGCAGAACGCCTCTAGTCTTTTGTCCCAGGATGACAGAAATATTTCCGCAGTCCTTTGTGAGCCCACTGTGAGCTTTAATTACATATCAGTGGGTGTCTTTGTGTTACATATTGTGCTCACATTCAGCCTTGTTTGCTGTAGTGTTGACCAAACAAAAAACGTTGTTTGATAGAGTGATTCCATTATTTTGTCCCTCTTTCTTCAATCTTGGATCCTTGGAGTTTTTCATATACGTTCTGGTCCCACTATTACAAATTTGTAAAAAAAGATACACAGAATGTAAACTGCGATAATGTGTTTCACCAGAGGTGGCGCTGTCGCTGAGGTTTAATTGCAATGGCAACAATCCACAAACTCCGTTTTGAAGGGAATTCTCCTCATGCTTGTAACTTGCTGTTCCCTTAACGCTGACCGGTGTGTTATTTCCCTCTGCCTGTGCAGAAAGAACGAGACCTTGAGCTGGCCGCTCGCATCGGCCAATCGCTGCTGAAGAAAAACAAGACGCTGAGCGACCGGAACGGCGTGTTGGAGGAGCAGGTGGAGCACATTCGAGAGGAGGTAAGCCTGGAACAGCAGCTCTCCACAGGCTCTTATGTAACGCCAGAGCTGTTGCGCTGACGGCAGTGACGCTTGGGGAAGTGACGCCGTTGGCAGGGCTCACCGCTGGTTTAATGATACTCCACCTCGTGCGAAGGGGACACGTTGTTGTTGTAGTGTACTGTTCATGACGAGGAGCTGTCGTTAAAACACAACACAATGATGAGTAGCAAATGCCACATCATTTTCAATCGTTGACACTAATTGTGAGGAGGGTTATTATTATGATTTCCCTCCTGATTTAATGACGTACCCTGATCAGAAGTGAAATACCTATGTGAAGTTGTTTTATTTCTCTCTCTCTCTCTCTCTCTCTCTCTGTCGGTCTTTCTCTCTCTCTCTCTCTGTCTGTCTGTCTGTCTGTCTGTCTGTCTGTCTGTCTGTCTGTCTGTCTGTCTGTCTGTCTGTCTGTCTGTCTGTCTGTCTCTCTCCCTTCTCTCTCTCTCTCTCTCTCTCTCTCTCTCTCTCTCTCTCTCTCTCTCTCTCTCTCCCTGCCCTCTCTCTGTCTCTCTCTCTCTCCCCCTCTCTCTGACATGCGTAGGTCTCCCAGCTGCGTCACGACCTCTCCATGAAGGATGAGCTGCTGCAGTTCTACACCAGCGTGGCCGAGGAGAGCGAGGGCGAGTCCACCACCTCCACACCGTAAGACCCACCCTCCCCTCCCTCACCCCCTCATCACCTCTCTCCCCCTCTGGCTCTCCCCCCACTCTCTGCCCGACACAGAGAGGGAGGAATATATGATCTAAGAGCATGCCAATGTCCCCTATAGTGTCATTCTAAGAGCACGACCGGGACATGGGAACAGGGTGAAGTGGGGGTGCGTTGCCCTACATACTGGCACGAATCAAAATTGGATATTTAGGATTTCACATCAATTTGATTTGTAGACACAATTTGTAGATTGATTAATCTCTGTAATGTCGAGTTGATAGGTATAAGATCCCATGTGAATGATCGGATTTATGTTTTTAATATATTTTGTTATAGTATATAATTGTTATAGTATTTTAATTATAGATTAGCATTAATACTGCAAGTAGCCGAGTTGTCTTTGTGTTCCTTCATTGTGTCCCACTGACCTATCTACAAAACATCCAAATGACATAATCAAAAAGGTCTCTGGTTAGTTTTCTCTGACTGGATGTTAAACGTATCGAGCTATAGGGGAATAGGAGTGTATATCATTAGGATATTGATCGATCTGTTTCTCCTGCTCTATATCTTCTTCCTCTTTTGGGCTGTTTCCAGGATACGGCAGAGCGATCCAAATGTCACCGTTCCCACTTACTTACCTCTGGACTCCCTGCAGAAGAAACTCAAAGACCTGGAGGCAGAGAACATATCTCTGCGATCCGAGGTAGAACACGCACACACACACGCACAAACACTCATGCATGCACACACACAGATCACAGGCTGAACAGTTAGATCAGTGAAACTCAGGATAGAAAAAGAAATACTTTCTTCATTCTGGTATATAACTATTATTATTGTAATTCCTAAAAAAAACAAGTTTCAGTCAAAGGTCTTTACAATGGAGTCCTATTCACACTCACACAAATACACACCCACACACAACTATATATCTAAGACTTCTACAAGTTCATAAGGAACAGGTAGCAGGGGGTTAGGTGTGTTGCTAAAGGGTACCCTGCCATGAAAGCTGCAACCCTGCGGAGCTAAATGTGTGGTTGCTCAAGGACAGCAGCCCTCCTGGGCTTAAGTGATGAGTAAGAAGGCTTGTAGGTGAATGGTCTCCATAATGTGAATGATGTCCATTCAGGCCACTCATCTGGAGACGGAGACCATTTCCTACGAAGAGAAGGAACAGCAGCTGGTCAATGACTGTGTTAAAGAACTACGTGAGTATTGGACCAGGAAGGACTTGTTATTTCGTATTGGATTACTAATTCATAAGCCATTCATTCACCATTCAATCACTGTTGTTATTCATTTACTGTCTGTAAAAACTTATCGACCGCAGATGTTTGCAAACATTCTTGATGGGGAAGTGGGATTTGGGCTTTAGGAGTTTTTAAAGTGTGTGTGTGTGTGTGTGTGTGTGTGTGTGTGTGTGTGTGTGTGTGTGTGTGTGTGTGTGTGTGTGTGTGTGTGTGTGTGTGTGTGTGTGTGTGTGTGTGTGTGTGTTCGCGCATGTGTGTGTGTGCGCAGGATGTGCCAACATGCAGATGTCGAGCCTGGCCGAGGAGCTGGGGAGGAAATCGGACGACGCCTCCCGCCAGCAGGAGGAGATCACACACCTCCTGTCCCAGATCGTGGACCTCCAGAAGAAGGCCAAGTCGGTGCGTACACACCGGTTATTTTAAAATATTTGTCAATATTTTTAAACATTTTGTATTTTTTTTCTCAACATCTCGAGGTTGAGAATGTCCTTGAACTACTGTAAAGAGGAAGGGGTATGGTATAATAATGATGTTTATTTTGTGTTGTGTGTGTGTTGTGTATGTTTGTTGTGTGTGTGCGCTGTGTTTAGTATGCTGTGGAGAACGAGGAGCTGACGCAGCACCTAGGAGCTGCCAAAGACGCCCAGAGGCAACTCACTGCTGAGGTACTGATAAAGAATGTAGTGTGTCGTTGGCCGACTCTATTAGAGTACATGATGCTAAAGGTAGCGCCATGGCTATAGCAATTGGTGTTTCAGATTTGCCAAAATATGGACACATTCATACCTAGTCTAAGTGCACTATCCAGCCAATTTAGCATGAATATAGTTACATGTATGTTACTTTGTATATGTACATGTATATGTACATGTTTACACATGTACATGTTTGTGTATGAATATGAATGCATAGATATATATATATTTTTAATAATATTTGTAACGATATGATTACAAAAATAGGAAAAATTCCCATTTTGCATCTATCTTTGATAGTTTTTTTCTTAAAAGGAACAATCGTGATTTGGAATTAATTATTAACTCTGTCTGTCTGTGTCTTCCTTTGTGTGTGTGTCTGTGTGTGTGTGTGTGTGTGTGTGTGTGTGTGTGTGTGTGTGTGTGTGTGTGTTTGTGTGTGTGCGTGCCTCTCTCAGCTGCGGGAGCTGGAGGATAAGTACGCAGAGTGCATGGAGATGCTCCACGAGGCCCAGGAGGAGCTGAAGAACCTGAGGAACAAAACGCTGCCGCTCACCACGCCGCGACGCTTCCACTCCCTGGGCCTGTTTCCCATGGTACTGACCGGTTTAGCTTAGCCAAGGGCCCTACCGTATGGAAGGCCTTGTGGACGTTTAAAGGTCCCATGACATGCCACCAGGTGTGAGTGTGATTAGCCGTTACAAGCCGTGGGCGTGTCGACCTAGATGTGTGACGGATAGATGAGCAACGTTTGCCACAGTCCCCTGGGTAGGCTGGTAGACTGATAAATCCAGCCCACATCTAGGTGTACACGCCCACTTGTGGGGGCAGATCTTCCAAATGGCGTGTAGGGCTAATCACACTCACACCTGGTGTCATGTGATGGGACCTTCAACTAACTATGGCCACTCGAGTGCCTCCTGTAGCAACTTTGGATCAAATGCATGACACACGCAAAGAATGTCCTTTGTCGGTTTACATTTTTATTTATTCTTTTTTTTTTATGTATTCAGGACTCCTTGGCAGCGGAAATAGAGGGAACTATGAGGAAGGAACTTCAAATGGATGATCCAGATGTTGAAGAACAAAAGTATGTCCATCGTGCGTTATATAAAAAAAACAGCTACGTTTTTGGCAAGTTTGGCAAATTCTCAGCGTGGATGGGCTTAGTTTTCCAGTGTTATGATGCTACGAAATGATTGTTTACATTTGAGGTCAACGGAAAATGTAATGAATGAAATGAATTAATGAATTAATTACAAGTTCATGAATTTGTGTATCCATCTTTTACTATATAAATAAGTTAATTGAAGAGTTAATTTAAGAAACACGGTTAAGTTCAGGAATGTGTCTAGTGTCTTGTAGGTCAAAGTAAGGACCTGGCCAGCCTTGTTAACCCAGCATGTGCGTGTCACGGCGCACAGCCGGAAAGAAACAACCACCCTGATGCCTATCTCCCATACCATTTAATTTGCATGCCGCGTGTGTGTGTGTGTGTCCGTTTGCGTGTGTGTTAAGGGCTGATTATGGTTCCACGTCGTTCACGTAACGCAATGACCACGCAGACGCTTCGACGCAGTCGGATCCTTTTATGGTTCTGCGTCGGGTTTTAATAAGCGGCGCGCCTTGACTGAAGGTGAACATTTTTGGGAGGCGCACGTCAGGCCCTTGCGGTGGACGCAAGGAGGGTCCGCAAGGACGTAAGGGGTCCGTAACCCCCTTTGCGTTGTGTGAACGTGGGACCACAATCAGCCCTTTAGCGTCTACATACATCCGCCTGTCCATAACGTCCCACCGTGCTCCTCCTCCCCCCTCTCCCGTCCCAGGCTGCACCCCAAGCGGGTGTTCCAAACGGTGAAGAACCTGAACCTGATGCGGCAGCAGCGCTCGTCGCTGGCCCCCTCGCCGCTCAACATCCCGGGCTCCAACCAGACGTCCTCTCTGACGTCGGGCCGCTCCAGCCGGGTGGGCACGCCGCACTCCTGCTCCACGTACGGAGGCAGTGAGTCGGGCAGCGGGCCGTACTGCCCCGACAACAAGGCCGGCGGTATCCTGGAGGCGCACGACGACGGGTGAGCAGTATGGCCGGGCGATTCATCGAAGTCTGATCGCGATTCCGATTATAGCGTCAAACGATCACAAAACTAAAATAATCAAGTTTTCCGATATATTTTTTATAGCTGGATACATATCTGTACTTTATTTTAGATTTGAACATGTTCTTTTTGACCCTTTTGTGTATTTTTTGTAAGGCGAAATTTCAAAGTTCTCAGTTAAAAGTGTTTTTTGGGAGAGACAGGCTGAATTAATACATCATGTTTTCAAACTCAAAAATCATCGTTTGAATAATCATGATTTCAATATTGACCAAAATAATCGTGATTATGATACGACAAAACGGCTTGTAACGGCTAATCACACACCTGGTGGTATAATATGTCACCTTTAAATAGAACATGATTGACGCACACAGAACACGTCTGTAACACGTGAAACATCAGACAGTGGGGTTGTTTAGGGCAGGGCATTGTCAAGAACCATGATACTTCCATACATACTTACACTATGTTATCTGCATTTTTTAGTGTTGATAGATCATAATAAAGATATCCAGTTGGCGAATCAAAGTGTGACTCACCCAGCACGTAATTAATTAACTTGATCTTTCTCTATTGTTTCATGAAGCGGAGAGGTCAGGTTTAACCTTTGTTTGTAGGCTGGGTGTTTAGACCTCTGCTAAGCTGGTATTGCTCTGTAAGGTGACCTTGGGTGTCTTGAAAGGCGCATCTAAATTAAATGTATTATTATTATTATTATTATTATTATTATTACCAGGCATCTTGCATGACAACAAGGCAGACAATTGCCTTGCTGGGTTTCTCTGTTGTTAGCTAACACAGCAGAAACCAACTTTATCATTTGTTGATGACAGTACAGCGTGAGAAAGAAGTGCTCAGTCTTTGTTGCTGAAGGAGACACCTGTCTTCACTGAGGGTGTTTTGAACTATTAATTTATATTATATCACATTATTTATTTATTATTTAATTAGAGTGAACCCATATGCTCTTTGCAATGGTGTACAATAAGTATCATCTCCAGATGAACACAATTTTGTGACTGAACCTAATTTGAGACTGGATTAAAATGTATTTTTTCTCTCTCTCTCTCTCCCCCACCCTCCCTCTTCCTCCCTCCCTCCCTCCCTCCCCACCCACAGGTCAGACGACTCCAACCGGCGTCCCGTCGGCACCCCGGGGACCCCGGGGGGGCGGGACCTGGAGGCGGCCCTCCGTCGCCTCTCGCTGCGCCGCGACAACTACGTCTCCGAGCGGCGCTTCTTCGAGGAGGAGCGGGAGCGCAAGCTGGCCTACCTGGCCAAGGAGGAGCAGGGGGAGGACGGGGAGGAGAAGGACGGCAGCGGCGGAGACCCCGGGACCCCCACGGAGAGCCTGCTGTCGCTGTACACGCACCCGTCCCTGGGCAGCATGTGGTCGGGCTACTCCTTCACCTCGAGGTCCTACCTGCCCGAGAAGCTGCAGATCGTCAAGCCCCTCGAAGGTGAATATCCGCCCGGGAATCAAAGCGCTCAGAGCGGCCGTGCCCCGACAGCCACGCCCAACACTCCCGGTCAGACCCCTCCGCGGGACGACGGCGCTAAAGTCCAACAGAGAGCGCAGCAGCCCGATCAAGACCCGTCCCTTCAGATAGCCCTGGGAGGCCTCGGCCCCACGCTGCCCTCGACCCGGCAGATCTCTAACCCGAGCTCCCCTCCGGCTCGCAGTGGTAGTCCCCACCGGGGCTTCCAGGGGGCCAAGGAACTCCGAATCTGTGAGCAGCGCGCGCAAAGGGCCGGCCCGTCCCGGGGCAGCTCCAGGCTGCTGGTGTTGAGTAGCGGTGCCACCCAGCCCGCCCCCCTGTCCCCTCAGCCCAGGCTCAGAGCCCCCCTGCTCCCCCTGGTCACTGGGTTGCTGGAGATGCTGGAGCAGCACGAGGAAGGGTTAGCGCTGCAGCACTCCTTCTACTTCAGACACACACAGCCTCGCTGCTGGTTTGAGATCTGAAGTAGTCTTATACTGGCGTCCAAGCCCCTTCCAAGTAGACTACTCACATCCTATCTCCTCACGAGAACAATATCCACAACCTATCACCTCCAAAGTGCACTACTCAATTCCTAGCTTCTCCCGAGAACAATACCTACATCCTAGCCCCTCCAAAGGACAGTACTAACATCATAGCCCCTCCCGAGATCAATACTCACACCCTAGCGCCTCCCAAGTACCATAATCACATCCTAGCTCCCACCAAGTGTCATAATCACATCCTAGCTCCTACCAAGCACAATACTCACATCCTAATCCCTCCCATGGGCAATTCTCACATCCTAGCCCCACACTATAAGGCTTTAAGGAGATGTCAGTAGGTGTCTGTGGCACCCCCTACTGGTGGGATTTGAAACCAAATAATAAAAATGGCGTGTCACAATATTTACAGAGGACAAGGTGACCTACCAATTTGTACAGATAACCAATTGGTGTTTCTTAACATGTTATTTTCCCTGCTTTTGCGTGTCATTATCCTGCAGCACTAAAGGATTGTAGCCTTTTCAGAAGATCCTGGAATAGTTTTAATAGTTTGTGACACTTGAATCATAATGGAACTCAAATGCTCTATATTCTAGTCGACTTGTTTTGCCTAATTCGGGCAGTTAGTTTGCATTAACATAGCAGACATTTCTACCTACCCTATCCCATTGCCATTTTGTTGTCTCCTTTTCACTTCACTCTTTTCCTGTGTGTGTTGTCTTCTTTTGTTAGATAAAGCTATGTGAATAAAAGGGTTCACTAACTTTTCCTATTTCCTTTTTCTTTCCTTACTCTTCCTTTTTTATTATTATCTGCCATCCAATTTACATTAACAAGCGCACAGAATCGTTCAAATCTATAACCCACTTTGTATGATGTTAACATACTGAACGATTGACAAACTGATTTATCATAAGGTGCCAACAGCGTCAATTCAGATAGATTTAATTTGAACAATTTAATATTTTAAACAATTGAACATGATTTTAATTATTGTGACAAAAAAAAGATTGTTGATTAGAAACCGTGGCTGATTGATATTTCCAACTAATAGAGTAGAGTAAATAACTTCCTCAACTATACTCCCACTAGTTAATTCAATGCATGTTTAATAGTTTTATACTGATTATTTCAAGTATATGTACAAAATAAGCTGCATTGCATCATGGGTGATATCAAGGTTTCACCATGCATTGAATCACAATCTCTTGAAAGACATCGGCACTGTGCTCCGAGAATCCAGTTGGATTCCTACAGCAATGGCCCACATCCTTTAACCTTTGACCTCCGATCATATGCCCCTCCCACCAGGCTCGGCCACCCTCCACGCGTGGCAGCTGCTGGCCCAGCCCCACCTGGGGGGCCTGCTGGACCACCGGCCGGGCGTGGTCACCAAGGGCTTCCGCACCCTGGACCAGGACCAGGACCCTTCGGAGGCCGGGGACTGGCAGCTGGACCAACCCGAGGAGGACGATGAGTCCCTCCGCTCGTTCCCGGGCCACTCCAGTGAGGACGACCTCCCCGTCTCCCGCCTGCCCTGGGCGTCCACGCCCGACCTCCGCCACGCCACGAACAACGGCGGCGTCGGCGTCCACCGGAGCGGTCGCGACAACAACAACGACAACGAGGACAATAGCCTGTTGGAGTCGCTGAGGGGCGCGCGATCGGGGGAGGCGTTCGGAGGGAAAGACGGACCCGCCCTCGACGGCCTGCCTTGCACTCCCTGCTCCATCCGCTCCTCTCCTGTCTCCGTCGCCGTGACGACGCCGTGCGCCAACGAGAAGGCCGGCGGCGAGCCCTTAGACTTCCCGGCTCTACCAGCCGGAGCGCCGGACGGCTTGCCCGGTGAGGGGGTCTCACACGCGGATCTCGGGCCTTCGTGACACCTCGCGCCCCCCGCCCGCCTCCCTTTCCCCCCCAACGACGCATGCACGCACTTCGGGGAGGGGGAGAGGGGGAGGCGTAGGCAGGGGGGGGGGGACATGTCGCTAATCCCGTCCCTGCTGAGTTCTTTGTTTAATCCCGTCCCACCCAGCTGTCGTGCACACCTCCATGCTCATCACGTGCACGTACCTCCATGTCCAGGTGCACGTCTACCTCCACGCCCCACTCCTTGTCCGGCCCTGTTTGCCACCGTCATCGTGCCATAAGTCAAAGTAATACAACGTTTGGATTACTCCTCTCCACCTCTGAAAGACAGCTCTCCAGCTGTCATTCGTTCATTCCCTTCGGGATCCTTTTGAGGTGCATGTGCTTCTCGTGATGCGACACTAGAATCAGCCCTCAGGATCTGCACCACCTCTGATAAATCACGTGTTCAAGGCAAGCCTCCCTCCACCCAGTGGAAACACCGTGACCAGCGGGTGGTGCCGGCCCCGCGGTGTGATTCTAGTTTTCCGTCCAAACACTTCTCTCACTCATTCACTCTGGCACTTCCTCCAACTCGGCACCATACTGCTAGCATTCGGCCTCCAGTGTTGGGTTGGTTTAGAAACCTCGTTTTCCATTCGCATTTCCCTTGCAAATCATTTCCGTTTCAAATCGATTCCCTCTTGCGCCGTCCCTATGCTTTGCGTCCTCCCCTTCCTCTGTGTTCTCCACATCCTCCCAAATCTGCTTCACCAGCGAGTTTAGCATATAAATCTCTTAAAGGGATCCAAATTTATTTTATTAAAAAAATATTTTTTTGCTTGATCCAAGGAAGAGATAATCTGTGGAAGAGTCAGAAAACCTCCAACAGTTATGCAGTTAAACGAATATAATAAGTGCTTGCTCTGGGGCAAGGCACCAGCCATACAGGCAGATATCTGGGCTAAACACCTTTTGTGTAGCTCGGGTGACACCATCACAGCTGCCAGGATCACATGGTCACATTGCATCACATGCCTGGTTAATATTAGAGAGGACCCAGGGTGGCTAAAGTATAGAGTCACCTTCACACTCTCACGCACACACAGACACACACACACACACACACACACACACACACACACACACATACACAAGCACAGGGCTTTGTTGTTTAATTTAATCAATTCTTCAATGTAATTCATCTGATTAATGTTGCAGCCTCTACTAGGTTATAACACATCACTTTCTTAAGTTTCCTATCCCTCCTCTGGCTGAATGCACAATGTATCCCCTATATCTGTCTACTCTCTGCTTTTGGTTTCTAAATATTGGGGGTATTCTATGGTATAATTCCAGGATCTTGCTCCACCCCTGCACTGGTTTAATGGATCATGTTAATGCGCTAATTCAGATGGCTTATTCAATATACTGTATGTGGTCGGTGGTTTACCTTCTAAAACAAGAACTATTACCTTTCGCGAAGCCTCACCGCAATCTCTTGCTATCTGGGCTCTGGGAAATTACTTGAAACACAGACCATGCACAAGCACAACCACACAAACAGGGGTGCTTCTCTGACTTGCCTAATGCTCTTTGTCCTAATGGTGTTTAAAGGCTGTGGTCAGGCCAAAAATTATCACTGGGTTAGCAATTGATCATATATATATAGACAGTCAATTAATTAAACCCTGGGTATAGATCCTGGCTTACTGCAAACAATCCTGCATTTGTTGTTTGACTGACACAGCATGGGTAACCCATGTTTTGGAAGACATAAGTTGGCTAGATCATCACTTGCTGATCCAGCAAGTGATAGCAAATTATAATGATGAGTTGAACTTGGTGACGTATTGCAGTCATCAGCCCCAGTGTGACCACGGCCTGAGTGTGTTCTCACAGTGCTGCCTGTGGTCTCCATACTAACCTCTAACCCTTTGGCCCTCCCTCTAACGGTACCCCAGCCATCTTCCCAGGGAAGTGCATGTCCCAAACCAGCTCCACCTACACCTTCACCACCTGCAGGATCCTCCACCCCTCAGACCAGCTCACCTCCGTCTCCTCCAGGTAAGAACGGCACTAAGTGCATCCGCCTGCTTGTAGTGGATCACAGGTTGTTCATCAATGGAGGGTATGGTCATGTGGAGCGCATAATTAAATACATATAGTGATACCTGATGTCTGATCTGTTGCTAATTTAAATGATTCAGAAGACCCGGGCAAATTAAAATCTGTGAGTGGCAGAATCAGTGACACCACTCACTGATTTAATAATGAGAGCAAAGCAAGCATAACGATGATTTTTTTCATTCAAGACTGGTATATTTGGTAGAAAGTCACGTCCAAATACCGCATAGATTAATGTCTCCTAGATTTTGGTTCCAATAATGCTTAAGAGAGGGGATGAATCTATTTTTTAGATTGAAACCTTTTTAAAAATGTGATAATAATTAGATATGATGTTGTATCTTATGCCAACCAAATACCGCTGATTCTGTACGTTACTCGCTGTTGACGCTGCCGTCTGATTGGCTTTGGCAGGTCATATGATGAGGAAGACGAGGGAGGCCTCTATCACATGGTAGTGATGGCTGGCGTAGAGCAGGCCCACTGAGCGTGCTCACAGGAGTGCGCAGTGTGGGTGAGACTGCATGAGAGTGTGCTTTGTGTGTGAGGGTGCTTAGAGCACGTTAACCAGAGCTAGCTTAACCTGCCTGAACTCACTCCCTCACTGGCCCTTAATCTAAAGGACACTTTTACGCACAGACACCCTATTAAACGTAATGACACATTATGTTAACAAGTGAGGAGGATGCAGGTATGCAATTTGTCTAACCTACTAAATGTATTATTATTTTAGTGTTGTTATTATTACTATTAATTATTATGGTTCGCTGTTCCTCCAATTGCTGCTTTAAGGGCTGTTATATGTGTAAATTAGGGAGGAGAAATATTTAAATCTAAACTGCTATTTACTTGCACTTACAATTAAATACCAGATTATGTGTCAAGATAAGCATTTATGAAATATACTTTGTGAACAATATTTTTTATCAAAAGAATACAAATGCGCTCCCCATTATAGTCAACAGTGCATGTTCTACAAAGACAACGGTGCTCTAACATCTCTTATCAAACCTGGCTATGGACGAAATAACAAACGTTGAACTAGTGTGATAGACACACTAGGCATGGATTTGAGTTTGCCCGCCCTCTAGAGGAAGTTGTGAAAATCACAGCTGTACTTGCATCATGGAGGACAAATCCATCGGAAAAATATGCAAGTGATGATGTACAAAACCATGAAGGAGGCAAAATGAACTGTTCTTCTTATCATGAGCTGAACAGCAGCAATTGATTTTTTACTTTGCAGTGCCATCTATCGTGGCTCATGTTATACAACAGTAAACTCACCAATGCGGTCGGTTTGATAAACACTCATTTCCTTTTCCCTTCATTCATTGGGCCGTCGTTCTTTCGCTACGTACCTAACGTTTACATCATTCTCCTACTTTCATTCCCTCTTCTCCATTTCCCCTCCCTTCCCCCTGCCTCCCAATCCCCCAAACCCACCCTCATCCCTACCTTATCCCCTCCCTCTCCCTCCCCCCAGCCCCAGGTCGGCCTATCAGAGCAGCCCTGGCGTGGGCGGGGCCGCGTCGCCCGTCCCTTCGCCGCTACCCCAGTTCTCCGACCCGGCCACGCCCTCCTACACCACGCCCTGCTGCACCCCCCGCCGCCTCTCCCTGTCCCAGGCCGAGTCCTCCACCAACCACCGGGACAACACCCGTACCACCAGCACCTCCCTGGGGCTGGTGCGCCTCCTGGTGGAGCACGGCATCTCCGCCTCCGTCTACGACCCGCGCAGCTGGGACCGCGGGGTTCCGGCCGCCGGGGGGGCGCTGGAGGCGGAGCCTGAGGAGGCGGAGCCTGAGGAGGAAGGGGAGGAGCTCTGGGAGGACGAGGACAGGGGAGAGGCGGGGCGCCCCAGCTCCCTCCTCTTCCTCCCCTCCACGCCGCCCAACTCGCCGACCCGCCGCTGCCGCTCCAGGTCCATGTCGTCCTCCCACCCCCGGGGGGCGCCACCACCGGCACCGACGCCGCCGCCGCCCCCCGGGGCCGGCTTCCAGTTCAGCCCGACGGACGAGTCGCTGTTCTACGAGACGTTTCTGGCGTCGCGGCCGGCCCAGACCATCCTGAAGGAGGTGCTGGCCGAGTTCGAGAAGGAGCCCGCCCTGCCCGGCTCGTACCAGAGCCGGCTGGAGGCCACCAATCTGCGGCTTGTCGACAAACTCAAGCGCTTCCGCACCCTGGGGCCTCCGCGGGGGGGGGCCAGCGCCGCCATGGGCGGGGGCCTGGGGCCCGTGTTGAACGCGGGGCTCCGGAGGAACCGCAGCTACCCCGCCATGGTGGGGGCCAGCATGGCCATGAAGGACCCCGGAGGGCCCCCCAGCAGCGCGGAGCTGTTCCTGGGCCACGCCCTGTCCACGCAGCACGCGGACGCGGCGCACGTAGCTCCCACGCGGCCTCCGGAGGAACGGACGCACACGGCGGCGGCGGCCGTCGTACCAAAAATAGTCTCCTACAGACAGCCCTGGCCGGACGACTGAGTGGAGGGCATTCGAGAACCGTACGGATTAAAACCACGCCATGTTCCCCATTTCAAGATCAGCGATTCGGATTGCCCAGTACAACCGCTTGGATGTCCTCACAGCCCCCAGCTAGACGTGCGTCACACACAAAGAGAGTTCTCCTCCAATCAACACCGCTCCACCGCACAATAAGCAGAGGAGTGCCTGCCCCCGATGGATCTGGGATCGACAGCGTTACCTCTGCACCCACAAACCAAGTCCGACTGTGGAGCCCAGGGCCCATCGAGCAGTCGTCACTTTAAGTTCTGCGGTTCATGCTGTACCTCCATGACATAGGGGGAAGGAACAACGAAATGCTGTTTTACCGGCACCTATTTTTTAAATCTGTATTTTAATTTAAAACCATGGATTAAATAGGGCGTGCACATGACACTGTTAATCATCCGCTGTTCTAAATGGTCTGTATAAAAGTGTGTGGATAGAGAAAAAAAAGAGTATATTATTTTTCGAAAAACAAAGCTGTGTGATTGTGGTTTTAATCCCGCAATCCCGCAATCCTGTCCTCTGGCCGATGACTGAATGTTGTGCAGTCCTGTGTCTGGACACGGCCAACCTACTGTAGCTTCCGGGGACACGGGCCGCGTGCTCCTCACAAAGCTCTATTGAATTCTCTATTGAATGCCTTATCGGACGGTGGGAGCGAGCCAGAGTATGTGGTGCCAACTAACCTTCCGAGATCTTCTCTTGTATCATTTTACCTCCTGTCCGTGTGTGTGTTTTTTGTCATTATTTTTCATGCAAACTCCCCGAGTTTTGATTTGAGGGGGCTATTTTGAAGTCGTTCGAAAAGGAAAAAAAATCTGCATTTGAATTTGACAACAAGGCCGTTTTTAGGAAATTAAAAAGTCATCCCCCTGGTGCTTTTAAGTGAGCTTAGGTTTAGTCGTGGAATGAGGCCCAGTCCGCCTGACACTCCGTTTTAGCACTTTAGCCGCGGACTACTGAAGGACCTGTCCCTCGTTCTCTCTGTCGCTGGATGTCTCCTCGCCCCATCTTGTCTTGCCCGCCTGATGCTTTTTGTTGTTACTTTTTGTTCACTTCCGACCAAATCGGGCCATGGGTAAAAAGTACAACCTCAGAATCCTGCTTTGCCTGTCCCTGTGTGTTGTCCTTTAAGAGACTTGACCATTTTTGTGAGTTTCCTGCTCTTTAGACATTTACATTCTGTCAGTGTTATGGTCATAACTAACGCTAACTGCTTTTTTATGCAAGCAAACAATTTATTTGGAGTAACACACCCACCCCCCCTAAAAAAAAACACATACACAGAAAAAGAACCACAGAAATGTGTGTGTTTTTTTTGTCAGTGTAACTAACTATTCAATCGACCATTAGAGGGCAGCAAACTCACAAATGGGGTTGAGTTACACTTCAAGAGAACAGAACACCGATCAGAGAGAACGCAGAACTGAATGAGGGTGGATAGAATTAGCGGTTGCACAGTAACTCAGCTGATCAGATTGGTCATTGAGGAGAGAGAGAGAGAGAGAGAGGGAGAGAGGGAGAGAGGGGGAGAGGGGGAGAGAGGGAGAGGGAGGGGGAGAGAGGGAGGGAGAGAGGGGGAGAGAGGGAGAGGGAGAGGGAGAGAGAGAGCATGAGGCCAATACAATAATGAAGGAGCCTTTTTGTGTTTGACCTGATGCTTTGGTAAGGCCCATATTTCCAGACCATATTTTTAACAAAATTGTCATTTTTCTGACTGATTTTTATGATTGAGACTAGAGAGTGTGCAAAGCAAAATGAATCAATGTGTAGCCAATGTTGTGCCAGGTGTTCCTGTTATATAAGGGCATTGAAAGGAAATGCAATTATGCAACAGTACTGTAACAGCCAGAGTATGCCCTACACACAGGTAATACCTTTATTTTTGTACGATAAGAAAGGGATTTCACCGGTTTCTTTTTTCTGTTCCTTGAATTATTATTTTTGCTTCATGCGAACTACACACAGTGCTGATTCGAGACTAAAAGTCGCAGGATCGAATGCAGTTTAAATCAATGATCACTCACTACTATACTTTTATACCTAGTTTAATCGGAGAAGCACAGAGACAGTTAATCATGCACTACTTTTGTTTCGATGAAGGAGTCTCTTTTGGGTTGTTGTTTTTGTTTGGAGCTGTAATCGTTCATCATCCAGTTCAAGTGTCATTATGAACTCCATTATGTCTGGGACAATGGGTGAAGCGAACTACAAGCTAACAAATTGTCTAGCAGCCACTAACTGTTGCTATGCAATAATGAAAAAGTATTAGGATTTGTTAGCTTTAGTGGGATGGGGGGGGGGGGGGGTTCTGATGCAGACACTGGCTAATGTACAACATGAGGATTTTTGTTATAGCTGTGTATGTTTCTGTGTGTGCGCGCGTGTGTGTGTGTTGCACTACCTGGATCAGCTGAATGTATGCTCTTTCAGTTTGCTGTAGGTCCATGCGTGTGTATGTTGGTTGCCCTTGTGCGATGTGTGTGTTGAATCTGAACAGAGCTTGTTATTATTGTAATTATTATTACTGCTCTATATGCCAGACATGGTCTGTATGCAACAAATCTAGAGACAACCTAACTTTTTGTTTGAAAATAAACAAAAACGGGATAATGAAGAGTGGTATTAGGATGGGTTGTTCAGCCTGAATCTGGAATATAAGAGAACTTGTTGTTCAAGGGAGAATGTGCCTGTAAATAAAATATTAATATTGATCTATAGACTCATTTGTTTGTCAGAATAAAAGGATCAAGATTATATCAGAATTGTGTCCAGATTGCGGACAGATGAGTTCTTCATGCAGCAGATCAGCCCGCACGCCAG
This sequence comes from Gadus morhua, assembly GCF_902167405.1. NCBI lineage: Eukaryota > Metazoa > Chordata > Actinopteri > Gadiformes > Gadidae > Gadus > Gadus morhua. The sequence continues at coordinate 18,401,591 of NC_044058.1, forward strand.
GAGAGAGTGATCGATAGATTTGCTTTCCTGTGACAATAAACTTCAATATCAAATCGTAGGTTGCTAATTTCCAACAGTGGTCAAGAAAATATTACTGAATCTTAATAACACAAACCTTTGTCATGTGTATCATGTATTCAATGACTCAGCACTAAACAGGATTCTGTTTTTGTCTGAAATGACTCAGCACTAAACTGGACTCTGCGTATGTCTGAAATGACTCAGCCCTATGCAGGACTCTATTTATGTCCCTCACATTATTTATAGCCAGTGCAAAATAGATGACCCCTAATAATTAGTGACTAATATGTTACACCTACCCTGGTGGCCAGATCATGATTAGTTCACTCACATTTAAGAGTCTTGTCTAATACAAGGAAAGGCTTGCGTGCCTGAATATATGACCTAAAATCCTAAAAAATATATAAAACATGCTGTCGTTACTGCGTTCTCCACAAGATGTCAGTGTGTCACAGATGAACAGCATACAACATGAACATGGTTGGCCTCTTTGAAAAGATACTCAGAAAAAGTAAAAAACATCCAAAGAACAATTTAAACTGAAGTCACTATATGGATGGACTAGGCTGCCTCACTAGTTTCTGTCAGGATCTATGAAGGCAGGCCACAATGTGTTTAAAATAGTACTGAAATAGAAGGTGTACTTAGCTTGGTTTGTAGGTTCCTTTAGCTTCCCTCAAGGCAAAGCTCTCTGAACACAAATCTGCTTTACCCCTAGCCATAAAGTCGAAGCTGAGTGGCAGACTGCATAAGGACTGTTTAATATAATTTACTGGTTGCCTGTGTGTTGAGACGGTACTCTTCATGTCTGAGCACTCTCGTTTACATTGCAGACCTCTTTCAATTCACTTCATGTCTGATGCAATCTTGTTTTCATTGCAGACCTCATAATCGCATGGTACAAATTCCTTTTTTATGTATCCATTTTATCCACGACAAATCTTGTGGAAGTGCCCTTAACTCAACATATGAGTTGAAAATCTAATTTTGAATGCTTTTGTTTTTAGTGGTGAAATTATGCAGCAATCCATCCGTTTCACTTAGAATAGGGGCAAGATTGAGGAGAAGGAGAGAGTGGAGCAAAAAGGATTTCAGGGACGAGGTATAATGAGCTGAGTGGTCCCCGATGTTGGCAAGATCCAGCAAAGGATCCACATTAAAACAAATTGGCTCCACTCCCACTACCGGTCCTCTAAAGAAGATGCCATGCCTGATAGATAGATAGATAGATAGATAGAGAGAGAGAGAGAGAGAGAGAGAGAGAGAGAGAGAGAGAGAGAGAGAGAGAGAGAGAGAGAGAGAGAGAGAGAGAGAGAGAGAGAGAGAGAGAGAGAGAGAGAGAGAGAGAGAGAGAGAGAGAGAGAGAGAGGGAGGGAGGGAGGGAGGGAGGGAGGGAGGGAGAGAGAGAGAGAGAGAGAGAGAGAGAGAGAGAGAGAGAGAGAGAGAGAGAGAGAGAGAGATCACTTTAATGCTCCTATAGCCTACACCGTTTTTTGACAGATAAAGACATATGAAGGAAAGCATATTGGATGAGAGAAAGAGGTTGTTTCTATACGTGCCTGTGCTAGGTCCTCGACTCTTGGAATACGTTTTGCTGGTCGAACCACAATGGAAAAAAGCATATGGTAGAAGTACAAGTGAAAAGAGCCAGTGGGGGAGAGAGTTAGGGAATGGTCAGAGAGTGAGACGTATCAGGAAGGGTAGGCAGCTTCGGCTGGTTTTACAGAACTAGCTATCATAATTGTTTTTTTATTTTGTGTTTTTGCTAAATGATGTCTGGTATGCTTGGTCTAGAGGGGAAATTAAAACATTCTGATGGGCTCAGTCACTAGCAGTGGAAATAGATAAAAGTATTTAGTGCGGTATGCGTGTCTTTGTGTATGTATGTGTGCGTGTGTGTGCGTGCGTGCGTGCGTGCGTGCGTGCGTGCGTGCGTGCGTGCGTGCGTGTGTGTGTGTGTGTGAACCTGATAGACAGCTGGTCCTGTCTGGGTATTTCACTCAAATTTCTCAGTGATCTACGTAGGTACTACGTAGGCAGGAATTCAAGTAAGAGACAATACATTTGATCATTTATCGTTTAATTTATAAAAAAGTTATTATGTTTTATTGGTGGGCAGAATCCAAACTACAGACAATTCCTATTTGATGATCGGTATCCGGAACAGAAGGGGAAATTGTCTTAGTGTCTTAACATGTTAACTGTGCTATTATAGATAAGATACTAATGCATTAATTTTTCAATGCAAAAAATGTAAGAGATACATTGACATTAGCCTACTACTTCTGCCCATCGAGGAGATCTCTGTTTTTCTCCCATTTTGTATGCATCCATTCAATATCTAAACATGTCTAATCATAATTCAACGACATAACACTGCACTGGGGACTAACGGCCTCCTATTTCATTTATTTATTTGGACAGTGCACATTAATCTACATTTCTGTAAACGTGCCAGTGTTAGCCAGCAGGATAATTTTCCACTTAGTCCTTTGGCAAGATATTAAGCTATGGACACAGGATGGCTGAAAAGTAAAACATATTAAATATTACGCACAGGAACAGATAACAACAATAACATGATGCCAATAGACTCCATTAATACAGATACAAATACAATCATTCAACCAAACCACCATGGGTTAGACATGACATGAGAGCTAAAAAAATACATGGCAACAGACAAACATGCACTCCACTACTATTATAGCGTAGTGAAGGACAACGTATTCTTCCCTTTGCCCTCCCTTTTAGTCTGCTCTGTCATGTCTTCCTTTCACTAAGTCAGGCCTAATGAGGTATCTTAAATAACCCTCCAAATGAGGGGACGGAGGGAGGATAGGAAAGGAACAAGGACAACGATTATTTTTCGATGATTAGTGAAGTATTTCCTTCATCCCGGGAATACATGACGTTGTTAGAGTATGAAAAATAAATGATATGATTAACAGGATGATTGTTGTTTGTATTGGAAGAATAAGGGGGAATGAGTGCAGTTAATATTCAGTGCACTTTTCCTCGAGAGCTGGTTATGGCTGTAATAGCAGCCAATATTAGCCGCACCCGCAAGGAGAAAATGATGGACTATAAACTGCGGTAGGCAAGGAGAGACCATCTTCTCAACTCTCTTCCACAAATATCTGCGCCCTCATTTTATTCTCTTTCCTCATCGTCATTCGAATCGTGTGCTCTTGCTTTCACTGTCACGTGGGGAACTTCAAGTCTTTGCTGTGTAGGAAAGCCCTACCAGTTGGCACGGCAACATGAGCCGACGGATGCTAGGAGGCCAACAGAATTCAGAGGATCGTAATGATCATGCTAGAGTGCTTCTTCCCCAGTGGTCCTTGGCAGGGACCAGGGTAACACAGTGGATCGGGTGTTCGATTCCCAGCAGAAAGGTTCGGAGGTCGGTCCCAAAAGTCTTGCACCTTACCTGTTTAGCGTCCTTGTAATATACACTATTATCATTTACTTTAAGTTATTCTGGATAAAAGTCTCCCGAAAGAACATATCCATTAAGCACAGAGTTTATCCCATCTGTTTGACCGCTATTTGTTGTTAAGAGCCATGTTTTAGAGACTGCCGGCCCGGATCCCAGATGACCATACAGGTGATTGAAAGAGTAGAGAATGTTGTGTTTATAGCTATCAGAGGTAAACTAAACCTGTCCACCAAACAATTGTACTCCTGCACTTGACTTTGTCTTTAAAGCACCGTGGATCAGTAAGAAAGAACTTTCCGAGAAAGTTAACGAGAAAGTTGTGCAGCAGCATGAGTTGGTAAGGGGCGGGGCCAACAGCAGCAGGAGAAGGGGGCGGGTCCAACAGCAGCAGTTGGTGGAGGGGAGCGGGCCCAGGAGCAGCAGCGACCATGAAGACATTCCTGCTGAGACCTACTGGTCCCCACTATAAACAGGAGCCTGTCTGCGTCAACGGCATCGTGACGCCAAGACACCCATCAGGTCGGCCTGACATAGGGAGGGGGGAAGTCAGTGACACAGGGACGCGGGAAGTCAGTCCGAGGGGGGGGGTGCTGCTGAGAGAGTCTATATAATGACGTCATAATAAATAGTGCGCAACATCCATTGTTTACAGAGACGAGATGACGGGTGACGTCACATTCAGGGATCCGCTCTGATAAACACTCTACTGGTGTGTAAAAAGAGTTCTGCCAACTAGCCACTGTTATTCACAAACGTTAGCAAGCAAACAATGTGTAAATTAGAATCAACTTGGCTGATACTGTGCTGAATTTCACACACAACATGCCGACAAGCTGTTGCGGTTCGGGATTATACACAGCGTTATAACAAGGATTCAGGAGGTTATTTCTAAAGGTTTAAAAGGAAAGTGACAATAATAGAAAGCCTTCATTTTCATCCAGAGTTACGAGTTGTCTGATATGAGGAAAGTGACGGTTTCTCCGTCAAGTGAAACGCCCGTCTTTGCTCTTTTTTTGCCAGTTTACATGCGGGATTCCAGAATCAAAACGATAACATTCAACGTGTCTATTTTGTGACCAGTTTTAGAATGTTCACTACAACAGATGTTGAACACCAACATGCTTATGTAAAATCAGCATAGTACCGATAATATGATAAATATCATAAAAAGGGTGGATGTCAATAATTTAATGAAAAATCATGTTGTATGATAAAATTATGCAAAAAAAAAGAAAAGTATTGATTTGTTCAGAAAACTTTCTCACTTGCAGTTAAAGGCAGGGGCCGCTGCAGCACCCTAAGCACCCCCACTTCCCGCGTCCCTGGGTAACACTGTTGTTTTTTATTGGTCGTCATGAAAAAAACATAAGGGGTAACACTGTTGTTTTTTATTGTTCGTCATGAAAAAAAACATAAGGGGTAACACTGTTCTCTTTGTCAAATAAAATATAAGGGGTAACACTGTCGTTTTTTTTCAGTTGTCATGAAAAAACCATAAGGGAAATAATAGAAATACACACATACATTTTAATGTCATGTATATCGTCTTTATTGATGATTGATCATTGTCATCGCCTCAGTGGTGCAGTGGAGTGTACTCTGCCTAGTCCACTGGAAACCGGGGGTCAAGTCCGGTTGATGACCTCTGTTGGAAGGCTCATCTCTATTTCATGCGAATTATAAAGTCAAGTATAACCATTGTCTTGACTTTATTCTGTGTTTTGATGGTGCATTGATAAGTTCGGAGGTTAACACTCTAAACAGCTCTGGGCCCCGTTTCCCGAAAGCGTCGTTAGCCTAAGTGGATCGTGAAGTGCGTCGAAAGGGCATCGTAGAGTTTTCACCGCGTTTCCCGAAAGCATCGTGGGGAACGAACGTCTTGAAAACGCTCGTAGCTAACGAGTACTCCAGGGGTGCTCGTAGGTACTCGTAGGACTCTAAGAGAATCGTCAGCTATAGCCTCAGTGGCGACACCATCGGACATTCCGTCTATTGGATGCGTTTTAGTAAAACGCATTGCGCCTTTATGTTCTTAGTTTGGTAATTAATAAAGATTATTAATTAATTTATTAATAAAGATGTTAAAATGGCCAAAATAAAACGGGACAGTCCAGAAAATGTTTGCGCAGGCAGGGCACTCAAAATGTGTGAGAGAAAGTGGGGGGATTTGTGCAGACTGACATAGGCTACTCATAAAACGTAGCATAAAATAATGTACAAAATAAAATACAATTAAAAAAATTAAAAATAAAGAAATAAAATAAATTATAAAAAACAAGCAAAGGAGCAGGCAAAAGGCTGGGATATGGTGGGGATTGGTCACGTTGACGGGAATGTTTAGTGACATGTGGGAGGGTGGAGGGGGTTAAAAAAAAGTCTCAATCACTCTTCGACGCGCATGAAAACCAGCCGCGTAGTTATGAGGGAGGCCGTCCTCACACCGATCTTCCTCGTCGTCATCGTCCTCAGCGTCCTCCGGTTCAAGCAATGCCACCCCAGCCTTAGCTGCAATGTTGTGCAACATAGCCGTCACACATATCACGGCGCATGACTTGGCCGGCGAAAACTGGAGCCCTCCGCCTGACTTGTGAAGGCATCTAAAGCGCAACTTCCACCTCCCGATCGTGCGCTCAACGATGCACCGGGCCAGACGGTGGGCTTCGTTGTATTCCTCATCAATACATACCTTACCCTATTTCCGGAGGGGCTTTTATAGCCAATCAAATTATCAATCAAGGAAACCCTTATGCGGAATCAGATTAAGTCGGCTCTCTTTGCTGCGCAAAGCATGTTTCAGAAATCAGCCCATTAAGATAAATGTAGTTGTCACACAAGCTATTTTTAATTTTTTGTCATATGGAATTATTTCAGGGGGGAAAATGCCGTGAAACGCACAGTGCATTCAGGATTAGGACTGATATATGTCGGTTTAAGCCTAATCAATTGTGTTTTAATGTCTTTAGCATTCATATAATTGCAGTCTATTTTTTTCGTAGGCTACTCTGCTGTTGTCCTTGATGGGGATATATTTTAACCCTTTTTAACACAATTTTCCTGCGACATTCCTGCGTCTCCCCCTCCTACAGAGCCCATTTAAGCACCGTGTCAGTAGACAGTTACAATCCTACGACGTCGTGAGTGCAGCGAATGCGCGTTCACGTTAAGAGGAGTTTCGGGAAACGCTCCAAAGAAATTATCGATGGATCGCAAGATCCATCGGGAGAATGATCGTACGAGCGAAGATCCATCGTTATCGGGAAACGGGGCCCTGGTTAGGATCCCTGCATAAACGTCGACAGGGGTACCACTGTTGTTTTTTATTGGTCAACATGGAAAAAACATGAGAGGTAACTGTCGTTTTTTATCGGCCGTCATGAAATAAACATAAGGGGTAACACTGTCGATATTTATCAAATAAAACATAGGGGGTAACACTGTTGTTTTTCTTTGGTCATCATGAAAAAAACTACAAGGGGTAACACTGTCGTTTTTTATTGGTTGTCATGAAAAAAAACATAAGGGGTAAGACTGCTGTTTTTTATTGGTCGTCATGAAAGAAAACATAAGGGGTAACACTGTTATTTTTTATTGGTCGTCATGAAAAAAAACATAAGGGGTAACACTGTCGTTTTTATTGGTCGTCATGAAAAAAAACATAAGGGGTAAGACTGCTGTTTTTTATTGGTCGTCATGAAAGAAAACATAAGGGGTAACACTGTTATTTTTTATTAGTCGTCATGAAAAAAAACATAAGGGGTAACACTGTTATTTTTTATTAGTCGTCATGAAAAAAAACATAAGGGGTAACAATGTTGTTTTTTATTGGTCGTCATGAAAAAAAACATAAGGGGTAACACTGTTGTTTTTTATTGGTCTTCATGAAAAAAAACAAGGGAAATAATAGAAATACACACATACATTTTAATGTCATGTATATCCTCTTTTTTGACGATTGATTATTATGCATTGTCATCGCCTCAGTGGTGCAGTGGAGTTTACTCTGTCTACCCCCCTGGAGACAGGGGTTCAAGTCCGTTTGTCTGTTGTTTTTTATTGGTCGTCATGAATAAAAACAAAAGGGTGTCTTGATGGTGCATTGTTAAGTTCAGAGGTTAACACTCTAAACAGCTCATGTTCGGATCCCTGCAAAAACAAATCACTGTCGATATTTATCTAATAGAACATAGGGGGTGTCACTGTTGTTTTTCTTTGGTCTTCATGAAAAAAACACAGGGGGTAACACTGTCGATCTTTATCAATTAAAACATAGGGGGTAACACTGTCGTTTTTATCAAATGAAACATGAGGGGTGACACTGTCGTTTTTCTTTGGTAGTCACGAAAAAAACCAATGTTCCTTTTTTTATTGGTCGTCATGAAAAAAAACATAAGGGGTAACACTGTTGTTTTTTATTGGTCGTCATGAAAAAAAACATAAGGGGTAACACTGTTGTTTTTTATTGGTCGTCATGAATAAAAACATAAGGGGTAACACTGTTCCTTTTTTTATTGGTCGTCATGAAAAAAAACATAAGGGGTAGCACTGTTGTTTTTCATTGGTCGTCATGAAAAACAACATAAGGGGTAACACTGTCGTTTTTTATTGGTCGTCATGAGGGAAATAATAGAAATACACACATACATTTTAATGTCATGTACGGTATATCCTCTTTGTTGACGATTGATTATTGTGTATTGTCATCGCCTCAGTGGTGCCGTGGAGTTTACTCTGCCTAACCCCCTGGAGACTGCGGTTTAAGTCCGGTTGATGTCATCTGTTGGAAGACTCTTATCTCTATTTCAAGCGAATTACAAAGTCAAGTGTAACCTTTGTGATTATATTATCCTATGTCTTGACGGTGCATTGTTAAGTTCAGAGGTTAACACTCTAAACAGCTCATGGTCGGATACCCGCAAGCACAAATCACTGTCGATAATTATCAAATAAAACATAGGGGGTGACACTGTGGTTTTTCTTTGGTCTTCAAGAAAATAAACACTGTCGATCTTTATCAATTAAAACATAGGGGGTAACACTGTCGTTTTTATCAAATGAAACATGAGGGGTGACACTGTCGTTTTTCTTTGGTAGTCACGAAAAAAACCGTAAGGGGTAACAGTGTTCCTTTTTCTATTGGTCGTCATGAAAAAAAACATAAGGGGTAACACTGTTGTTTTTTATTGGTCGTCATGAAAAACAACATAAGGGGTAAGACTGCTGTTTTTTATTGGTCGTCATGAAAGAAAACATAAGGGGTAACACTGTTGTTTTTTATTGGTCGTCATGAAAAAAAAACATATGGGGTAACCCTGTTGTTTTTTATTGGTCGTCATGAATGATGACTTTATCCGGTGTCTTGATGGTGCATTGTTAAGTTCAGAGGTTAACACTCTAAACAGCTCATGTTCGGGTCCCCGCAAAAACATAACACTGTCGATATTTATCAAATAAAACATAGGCGGTAGTGCTGTTGTTTTTATCAAATGAAACATGAGGGGTTCCTTTTTTTATTGGTCGTCATGAAAAAAAACATAAGGGGTAACACTGTTGTTTTTCATCAGTCATCATGGAAAAAACATGAGTGGTAACACTGTCGTTTTTTCATCAAATGAAACGTAAAAAAACCTGTCGTTTTTTTTCTGTCGTCATGAAAAACACATAAGGGTAACACTGTCGAAATGTATCGAATAAAACATAGGGGGTAACACTGTCGATCTTTATCAATTAAAACATAGGGGGTAACACTGTCGTTTTTATCAAATGAAACATGAGGGGTGACACTGTCGTTTTTCTTTGGTAGTCACGAAAAAAACCAATGTTCCTTTTTTTATTGGTCGTCATGAAAAAAAACATAAGGGGTAACACTGTTGTTTTTTATTGGTCGTCATGAAAAAAAACATAAGGGGTAACACTGTTGTTTTTTATTGGTCGTCATGAATAAAAACATAAGGGGTAACACTGTTCCTTTTTTTATTGGTCGTCATGAAAAAAAACATAAGGGGTAGCACTGTTGTTTTTTATTGGTCGTCATGAGGGAAATAATAGAAATACACACATACATTTTAATGTCATGTACGGTATATCCTCTTTGTTGACGATTGATTATTGTGTATTGTCATCGCCTCAGTGGTGCCGTGGAGTTTTTCTTTGGTCTTCAAGAAAATAAACACTGTCGATCTTTATCAATTAAAACATAGGGGGTAACACTGTCGTTTTTATCAAATGAAACATGAGCGGTGACACTGTCGTTTTTCTTTGGTAGTCACGAAAAAAACCGTAAGGGGTAACAGTGTTCCTTTTTTTATTGGTCGTCATGAAAAAAAACATAAGGGGTAACACTGTTGTTTTTTATTGGTCGTCATGAAAAACAACATAAGGGGTAAGACTGCTGTTTTTTATTGGTCGTCATGAAAGAAAACATAAGGGGTAACACTGTTGTTTTTTATTGGTCGTCATGAAAAAAAAACATATGGGGTAACCCTGTTGTTTTTTATTGGTCGTCATGAATGATGACTTTATCCGGTGTCTTGATGGTGCATTGTTAAGTTCAGAGGTTAACACTCTAAACAGCTCATGTTCGGGTCCCCGCAAAAACATAACACCGTCGATATTTATCAAATAAAACATAGGCGGTAGCGCTGTTGTTTTTATCAAATGAAACATGAGGGGTTCCTTTTTTTATTGGTCGTCATGAAAAAAACATAAGGGGTAACACTGTTGTTTTTCATCAGTCATCATGGGAAAAAACATGAGTGGTAACACTGTCGTTTTTTCATCAAATGAAACGTAAAAAAACCTGTCGTTTTTTTTCTGTCGTCATGAAAAACACATAAGGGTAACACTGTATTTATTATGACGTCATAATAAATGCTGCGCAACATCCAATGTTTACAGAGACGAGACGTCACATTTAGGGCTCCGCTCTGATAAACACTTACTGGTGTGTAAAAATACTAACTCTGCCAACTAGCCACTGTTATTCGAAAACGTTAGCAAGTAAACAATGTGGAAATTAGAGTCAACTCGGCTGATACTGTGCTGAATTGCACACACTAACAACATGCCGACAAGCTGTTGCGGTCCGGGATTATACACCGCGTTATAACAAGGATTCAGGAGGTTATTTCTAAAGGTTTAAAAGGAAAGTGACAATAAAAGAAAGCCTTCATTTTCATCCAGAGTTACGAGTTGTCTGATATGAGGAAAGTGACGGTTTCTCCGTCAAGTGAACCGTCCGTCTTTGCTCTTTTTTTGCCAACCAGTTTACCTGCGGGATTCCAGAATCATAACGATAACATTCAACGTGTCTATTAATATGGCAGCAACATTTTACACCGGTTTTAGAATGTTCACTACAACAGATGTTGAACACCAACATGCTTATGTAAATCAGCATAGTACGATATTCAGCTATCGACAGTTCTGCGTTGTGCGTCATAGCCTACGTCAGCCTACTCAGACAATGTTCTAAATAAAATGAAATGATAATATGATAAATATCATAAAAAGGGTGGATGTCAATAATTTTAATGAAAAATCATGTTGTATGATAAAATTATAAAAAGAAAACCAGGGGGGGGGGGGTGCTGCAGCACCCTAAGCACCCCCACTTCCCGCGTCCCTGGCTCCACAACGTGTGTGAGTGTTAGTGTGTGTGTGTGTGTGTGTGTGTGTGTGTGTGTGTGTGTGTGTGTGTGTGTGTGTGTGTGTGTGTGTGTGTGTGTGTGTGTGTGTGTGTGTGTGTGTGTGTGTGTGTGTGTGTTCATGGACCTGTGTGGTGTGTATGTGTGTGTGTGTGTATGCATGCACCTGTATGGTGTTTGATGTGCATGGGTGCGTACATTATTGTGCCACTTGTGTGTGCCCGCGCCCATGTCTGTTTGTGTGTGTATGTGTGTGTGTGTGTGTGTGTGTGTGTGTGTGTGTGTGTGTGTGTGTGTCTGTGTGTCTGTGCTCTCTGTCTCCGATCTCTGTCTCCGTACACAACGTGTTAACAAGCCCTAAAATAATTTTAACTCAACCATTTGAACTCAAGTGTGGATGAATCCTCACACCACCGACTGAATCAATAGCTCACCACGAGGGGCACTGCAAGGGTCCTTCTAGTCCCCTGTTCTGGGCACACACAGAGGGGGCAGTCTGTCGTCAAGGTGCTGCGTGACAGCTCAAGATAGAAATACACAGCCCGGACGAAAGCTCACATGCATAACATACCCAACATGTGTTCCATGGTGTGTTATTGGTGTAGGTGCTGTAGCTGGTAACCAGTCTCTCAGAGCGAAGGCAACCAGTTTACTAAAAAGGCCCGTCATAACCCGGTTAATGTAAGGCAGTAATGGTACACTGAAATTCACTTTTTCCTAGAAGTGCGAGGCAGCCCCTCTCCTGATCCAATTTGCCGTCTTTCTCTTGGAACGTCGGCTGGACCCTGGTGCTATTCCATGATTGCGACCCTACTGAGTCTGTGTCTGAAGATGGTATGGGTGTGTGTGTGTGTGTGTGTGTGTGTGTGTGTGTGTGTGTGTGTGTGTTTGGGGGTGAGCCAGTGTGTGTCCCTGTTTGCTGTTTGTCTAATGGCATATATAACCCCGAGGCAATGTTTGTACTGGTTTGATGGTTATTTGAAGCAGAGATTGGGAAAAGGTGAAGAAAATAATTCCGACCAGACCTGTGTGTTTCAAGACGGTGGTAGTGTTTGTGTATGTTTGTGTGTGTGTGTTGGTGACGTCTGTGTCTGTGTGTGTGTGTGTGTGTGTGTGTGTGTGTGTGTGTGTGTGTGTGTGTGTGTGTGTGTGTGTGTGTGTGTGTGTGTGTGTGTGTGTGTGTGTGTGTGTGTGTGTGCGTATTTGAAATTGTGTATGTTTATGTGTGTTTCAGCTTAGAGGACCCTGCGTTTTGCACTGCAATCATATACAAGGGATTGTGAAATCAGCTTTCTACCGACACAATGTTGCGTTTACTTTTTATTAAAGTTGATCATCTTCAAATTGCTGAATTCATATGAAATGATGTAAAATTCTGATTAAATTGTGTGTGTGCGAGTGTGTTTGTGTGTGTGTTTGTGTGTGCGCGTGTGTGTGTGTGTTTGTGTATGTGTGTGTGTGTGTGTGTGCACGTGTGTTTCTGTATGTGTGTGTGTTTGAAAATATTTAAAACAAGGACATTCTTCTACTCGTAGTTATTATTCAATGAAGTGAAATCTCTCAAGCTGGAACCTAATTGTATAATACAACGGTACACAGCATGATGTCAGACAAAAATGTTTTTCTTTTAAATGCAATAGTAATAACACAGTAATAACACAGTTATAACCCCAGATTCTACCTCAATACCTTATCTTCAGCTTGCGGTGTGTGTCTATGTGCTGGTGAATCTCTCAAGGGTGAACTGCTATGATTGAGAGATACCTGCATGCCCAATCCTGTATTCATAACCAGCCAATACCACAAGACCGCCGCTGGAAAAACTGTGTTAACCTAATATTGTGTTAGTGTGATGTTGTCTGTGTGTATATATATATTTATATATATATATATATATATATATATATATATATATATATATATATATATATATATATATATATATATATATATATGGGTATGTGTGTGTGTTTCTTTCTAGAAATTATTTGTCCAGATCGATATGTTTGTATTTGTGTGTGTGTATGTGTGTGCGTGGGTGTGTGTGTGTGTGTGTGTGTGTGTGTGTGTGTGTGTGTGTGTGTGTGTGTGTGTGTGTGTGTGTGTGTGTGTGTGTGTGTGTGTGTGTGGGTCTGTGTGTGTGTGTGTGTGTGTGTGTGTGTGTTTATAAAAAAAGAAAAACAGGAGTTTTGCATATTCGTCTGGCTCACTGCAGAAGCCTATGGAATTCACTCACCACCCCATTCATCCTTACATCTATGTTAAAGTACCACAAAGCTTTTTCCCCACTGCTACAGGAAGTACTGACTGTTGAACCTGCTCTTTGAGAAGCTGATATTTCCCAAATGACAGTTGGTTTCGATTTCCTCCTGGTTGTGAGAAAGGAGCTAATTTAGAACTAATGAAGGAATTGGGGGTATGTCTCCAGTCTTTGAATTGATCTTAGCTCCTTAGAAGAGTAATAACCACAAAAGTGATGTCACACACACACACTCGCACACACACAATGTAATCAGAATTTTACATCATTTTATATGAGATTGCAGAAATCTGAGTTTCAAGAGTTTAAAATAATCCACATTTCTGCAGTTACTCAAGCTACCTCCTCGCTCCTTTTTCAGATTTCCTCCCTGCTTCCCCTCAAACAGAACTGAACCCAAATCTATATTGGACCTTCGGCAAGTCAACCCAGGTTTATCCAAACAGGGGTTATATTTGAGTCGGCATGAGACCTCTTGTTTGTGTTCAAGGCTGCGTTGTGAGTCGTTCATTAGGACCAATGAGAAGGCAGGGGGGGCCGGAGAGCTGTAGAGTTGTATCAATCAATCAAGTTGATCACAAGGGACACTTCAGTCATCCCTTGGAAGGGATGACTGAATTGGGAAGGGACTCGTCGCTGACGTCCCTCGCTCAAATGATTCTTCGGTGGACATTCGACCAAATACGTCGGGACTCGGCGGAAACTAATTCTCAAACAAACGATTATTTCATTTATCGAATGCCCCTGCCTACAGGTATTAAAGCCCCATGTCTATTCTTCATCCTGCCATTCCCAGTTATTCCTGAGAGGATTAGCTTCAGGCGCATTGCTGTGATACACAAAGTGCCGTTTTTTTCTGCCTAATAAACCATGTCAGGGTTAAAGATGATTTATGGCATCACTCACCTGTAGCCAGCTAATGGCCATTACCAAGAGTCCCCTCTGTGCTCCAACAGGAAGTCATTAAGGCACTAATCAGCAGGGCAGGTAATATCATGTGCCGTTTGTGCGAGTATGAATGTGTGTGTGTTTGTGTGTATTTCTGTGTACGTGTTGGAGTGTGTGTATTTATACTATGTATGTGTGTATTTATATTAGAGTTTGTATCTCTGTGACAGCATGGACATTAATATGAATATTATACGTGTGTGTATTTATATTCGATATGTGATTATTTATATTACGGGTGACAGTAATAATATTGATGTTTATATGATGTGTGTGTGTGTGTGTGTGTGTGTGCATGAGGTTGCAGCATGCGTGTGCACGTTTTTGTGTGTACGTGTGTGATTTCCACATTAGCTAGTGCAATCAATGTGCGTGCCCTGGGTGCATGTTTGTGTGCGTGTGTGTGTGTGTGTGTGTGTGTGTGTGTGTGTGTGTGTGTGTGTGTGTGTGTGTGTGTGTGTGTGTGTGTGTGTGTGTGTGTATGTGTGTGTGTTCGTGTGTGTGTATGTGTGTGTGAATGTGTGTGTGTGTGTGTGTGTGTGTGTGTGTGTGTGTGTGTGTGTGTGTGCGTGTGTGCGTGTGTGTGTGTGTGTGTGTGTGTGTGTGTGTGTGTGTGTGTGTGTGTGTGTGTGTGTGTGTGTGTGTGTGTGTGTGTGTGTTTGTCACAGGTCGGCTGCTCATATTATGAATGGATGTCATTATTGAAACCGACTGGAGACATGGACAGTACAGAGACAAAAAGACACAACAACAGACGCTGTAGTTCACGTTATTGTATTCCACTCATCTAGTTGATGAGCAATGTATTGATTCATTTGGTATTTATTCGTTTTGTATGGCCTCGTATGAGGTTAATAACATGTTCTATCCTATCTTATAGCATGTAATGTAATCAGCAACACTAAAAATATATCGATTTATTACATACATATTTACAGCATCCACAAATACATTAAACCTGTCAGAATCAATTTCTAATAGGAACCATTATAAAAAGTTAATAATTAAAATATTTCTGCCATTTATTGATCCATGTATACTAGCTGTAAATGCGAGCGATTACAAAACACTGAGCTCATCCATTTATAAATCTTACAAGTCATCCAGGGAGGGTTTTACGGTCTGTAAAAACAACTGATCACACACTTTTAAGTGTTCTCCCCTCGGGGGACTGCTGACAGGTCACTCCTTTCCGTGTTTGCTGAGCATGGCGACAAATATGGATTATTATTTGATGGCCAATTTAGTGTCTGATTGAGCACGATTCCCCCGCCGCATGCGGAGACAAGGTGGCGCTGCGCTGTTTGGAAATGTCAGGCACTTGTTTGCCCCCGTCACCGAGGTAGGAAACGGATAAGAAAATGCCCCGTGGAATATATAAATCAATTTTAGTGTGTGTGTGTGTGTGTGTGTGTGTGTGTGTGTGTGTGTGTGTGTGTGTGTGTGTGTGTGTGTGTGTGTGTGTGTGTGTGTGTGTGTGTGTGTGTGTGTGTGTGTGTGTGTGTGTGTGTGCCCTTGTATCCGTGTGTGTGGTTGTGGATCGAGCGTATGCGCGTGTCCTTGTGTTTGTGTCTACGTACTACAAAATTCTTTCAGTTGGATATAGAGCTAATCTTTTGGCATAACATTTTCAAGTTGCATTACATTCAAAGGGGGGCTAATACACTTTATCCGATAAAATACCTAAAAGGGATTTGTAGTGGTGCAAATATTTTGATATTGAGAATGAGATACACAAGTATTATACATTCGGAAACTTCAACAAACCAACAAAATCAAATCTTCCCATTCAGATGAAAATGAAATATTCTTTGAAACACCCAAAAGCATAATGTAGGCCTAAAAGAAACTTGACTTGCACCTTGACTCCAAGCACAATGTGAAGCAAAGTATATGACGGAGAATATACTTCTCCTGTCTGGAAGGTTTTATGAATATCATCCATAATACATGTATATTATATTATATAAATACATATATTTCCCTGAGGAAATTTGTATGACCCTTAAAGCGTGTTCTTCCCTAGCTGCCCGTACCAGCCAGCGATCTATGAAGGCGACTGCAAACCCAGCACCAGCAATGTTTTATTCACTCTCTTCCTAGCTTTAGGAACTGGATCTCAGCTGCAGGCGAGTTGCTTCCAATGCAAAGTCTGAGAAGGATTTTTAGCACTGTGTGAAAATCAATCACTTCAAAGATGCACTCCTAATTCCCCCAACTGTTCCTCCCGAGGCTGGCGGACCAGCGTCCAAACCCAGGCCTGTGGTTGGAGATAGGGCTGGCACTCGCCTCTTGCTTGGTGCATATATTTGCTGCTGACTCACGCTGTTGTATCTCACCCATTCAATCGCTCGCTCACTCACGATTTGATACATAAGATGAATGATTTTTATCCTGTTTCCGGTTCTGTGCGATGTCAAGTGGAGCAGGGCCGAGCTCTCTGAGTGGCCAACGACGTGCGTCGCGACCTAGGTCGCATTGGTCGCGACCTAGTGCTTTGTTTTTGACAAATGCTCGATAAGAGACTTGAAACTGAAGTATGTGTACCGATGCAATGAGATGATCCAATGCGATATATTCTCAGACCCTTATTTCCAGGGCAATTTATTAAAGAGCATTTCGATTTTGTTGGTTGTTCCACTTGAGTTGCCGGACTGTATTTAAACCAGTAGACGTTCGTTTAGCCCTTTGCCGAGATTGTATCCACACAAAGAGGTAGCAAAATACTTTGTTAAATTGTTTAAAGGGAATAACAGGATAGCTGCAACATCTCATCTTTTACTGAAGGTGCAAGGACGAGACAGGGCTAGATTTTGATTGGTCAGTAATTTTGGTATAAAAGTATTACCCATTTTACCTTGGATGCCTGCAGAAACATCATTCTATAGGGTTCAAATACAAGTTCCAGCATAACTTGTGGTTGCATACAAA